>NW_027596098.1:222500-522500 GCF_964194155.1 Cetorhinus maximus | reverse complement strand
AGTGATAACATTAAAATTGAATTTCTGACAGAACAGGAATCAATACATGTAAGAGAGCACAGGGATGATTGCTGAACGGGATTTGTGAGTTAGAATATTGGCAGGATAGTTTGGTATGAACTGGGGTTTATGATGAAGTTTGGAAAGTGCGAGTTTGACCACAATAGCATTGGAATTGTTGATTCTGGGCTGAGGAAAAGGTGAGGGTTTACTCAGCAGCCTGGCTGAAGAGAGGAGTTGATGAGTGATATTTTGTGGGTGGGATAGGGCAAGGTTGGGAATGGACAGAATAGGAGGTCAGCAATCAGCTCAGGGTCAAATGGATCGCACATGGTGTTAACAGCGTGGTTCAAACACACATAGTGCACAGGAGGGCTCAAAGATACAGTTGATAGGGAGCGGAACTTCTGGGAAAAATTGAAGACAATAGATACCCGCTTGCCAAAGTTAAAACGACAAGAACAATAATGAATTTAATTGTGATTTATAAAATAAATATCTGGACAGAGAGACTTACCAGGAACACCGACAATAGCCAGAATGGGATAATGACCTGCTTGAATAACCACAAGCGTGAAATAGACGCGATCAGCAAATGACAACGAAGCACAATCTGTATAAATCATGAGCAGCCAACAGGTTAAACTCCTGTCCATTGTTTCATCATTCCAATTTTTCTTCTCAGATTCTGTTCCATTCGTGTAACGTTCCAATCTATTGATCGGAGATTCTGAGTCATTGCTGCAATATCCCAGTCTATTGTCATCAGATACTGATCTCTCCTCGCCCTCTCTTTGGAGCCGCTGGTCTATGTCGGTGTCGGTGGTAATGCCCCCGCTGTCACTATTTGATAACACATTGAAAGGAATCCCTTACTAATAGAAGAGGCAAAGCCTCCAGTGGCAAAGTTATGATCCATGAACAGTGACATTAATTGCAGTTATTGAATAAACATGTTCTGTTAACGCCTTTCAATCCAACACGTATGTATAACATTAAGTCGAACATTTACCTGGTCTGGGTCGGGTAGATGAGGGTAGCTGAGGGGCCGAATGGTGGAAACAGCGAAACCTTTGGCAACAGAATTTAATTCCTCATTGGATTTTGTAGTGGTTCCAGTGGAATGGAGGCTCCTAAATGTCCCAACCCCTCCTCCTTTTTTAATGACAAGAGATAGGTAAACGCTCTGCAACTAAAGAGCAGACAGGGTAATGTTGATGATGGGAACAATTCGGGAGGCCATAATCTTGTACAGACATTGAAGTTACTTTCTATATAAATGATCAAAAGCATGGATATATCAACTGGAAGTAATATCGGTAAAACGTAATTTAGGTCTATTTCAAAGTAACGAGATTCTTGATGAGGGAACTGAGCTTGATGTTAAGTCTTTGAAGAAAGTGTGATGAAGTGTCATGTAATGGAGTTGTAATAGAAACTAAGCCCCATGTATGAAAGGGACAATAACAGTGTGGATGTGATATAGTTGAAGAGACAGAACGCAGAGAGAAGTGGTGGCCGATGATTATTCAGGCTGGAGGGGAGATTAGAGTGGAGATACCCGGGAATCGATATCAGGTGCATGCTCTTTATGATACAAATAAAAGACAAAGGATTGTATACAAATTCCAACATTTCCAGAACTGGAGGGAATAGTTTTAAAATTAGGGATTGCCCATTTATCACAGAACTGACTAGATTTATTTTCCTTTCACTGCTGTGAAACTTTGGAACTATTTGATTCAGTAGGCAGTGCAGGCGGTGTCACTGAGTATTTATCTAGCAGTGGAATGAGAATTCATGTTAACAAGGGAATCAAAGGTAATGGGGGGTGAATGGAAGTATAGAATTTGAAAAACAAACATATCATCCATTAATTTGTTGAATAGCAGAGCAGGATCGAGGGGCTGATTGGCCTACTTTGTCTCCGATGTCTTTTGTCTGTATTTGTAGATGACAGGAAGCTGTAAATGTAAATACCGAAGAGGCTAGCAGTAAACTTCAGGAGAATATGCACTGCTATGTGAAATGGAAAGAAACGGGAAATGGAAATTTAATTCAGGGACGTGTGAAGGATACATTTGGGAGGAGGAAGGAGGAGAGAGAAAGTAAACTAAACGTGGCAATTTTAAATTGTGCTGGAACAGAGCGAATTCATGTGCACACTTGTTAATAACTGGATGGAAAATTTGATAGGTTTGACTCAAATAGACAGAGGATGTGTGACTTTATAAATAGAGGCAGACACCACAATAGCAAGAAGTTATGTTAAAATTTCAAATATCACTGATTAGTGCTCAGCTGTAAATTTGCGTCTAATTCTGGCCGGTGCTTGTTAGAAATGATGTGAGGGTCTTGGACAGTTTACGGAGGGGAATTATTCGAATGGTGTCAGGGATAAGGGATTTCGGTACCATGGGGAGACTGGACAAGCTGGAATTGTTTTCCTGAGATCAGTCAAGGTAAAGAGGTATTGTTTATATGTGTCCAAATTAAAGTGGAGTTTAGAGAGAGTAAGGAGAAACAGTTTCCACTGGAACAAGGAACACTAAGAAACTTTACAGTGAATGGTGAAAGTGCTCGAGGGGACATAATTAGAACATTTACTATAATGCAGTGTTTTCAGAACCTGGAATACACTGTAGGCATGGTGGGAGCCGCCCCTTCAGGCTGATGTTAAATATACCATGACACTATCTCGAAAAAGGGCAAGGAGCTCTCCCCAGCTTCCTGGTCAATATTTATAATGTCAACAAAATCATAACAAAACAGGTTTTCTTCTTTTGAGAGTTCAGTCGGGTGACAAATATCATGGCCAGAATTTTCCGGCTGACGTGCAGATGGCGTAGCCCAAGCCTCAGCACATGAAATGAAGCGCGGTGACATGGTGCGCGCCTGCCGAAGTCAGCGAGCGCCATCGCGATATTACGGTGCACTGGAGCGTTCAGTTCGCCCGCCATTAATTGAAAGGCTCGTTAAGGTCCTTAACGTTCCAAATGTGTACTATTTTGGCGGGCCCGTGCGAACTTCTGGTCGGTGCACGGGCCCAATGGGAAGGCAGGAAGGTGATAATTTAAGAAGCCTTGTGCAATGCCAGGATATGTGGACTCAGAGGTGTTGTTCATGTTTTTGATGAAGTTATAATCGAAGAAAATGTTTAAAAGCAGAATGTGTGATTGTTAGCAGGTTTAATCGATTTCCAAGAAATTCTTGTATACGTTGAAACCAGTCTTCAGACAGTAAACTTTCTCGGGCCTGAAGCTTCTAGAAGCCTCCATTCAGCCTGGGGATATGGGTTCTGACCTCTCCACTGAAGGTAGCACCCCTGAGGAGTAGGGGAGGGATAGATAAAGGAGGAGGCCATGTCTGTGCAATCAGCCTCCAGGGGAGCCACCTTTGAGACGCCAGGGGCAGGCACAAGGGGCAAAGGTTCAAGAGGTTTTCCAAGGTGTAACGTTCCGCAGAAGACGCTGATACACTGCTGCCAGCATGTACAGGCGGAGAAACAGCCACTTGTATATAATAGAGGTGCAGTGCCGAAGGAGGCTCCGACTCTAAAGGAAGACAGTGAACTATATCTGATAGATATTTGGCCCTGAGATCACCACTAACTTTGTGGATGGACACCCCATGCCAGCGACACTGAAGCTCACAGTTGCCCACCACTTCTCTCCCTCTATCTCCTTTCAGGGCTCGGTGGGTGTTCTTTGTGGTTTCTCCCAATCAGCAGTCCACAATTGTGTAATGCAGGTTACAGATACTCTGTTCATTCGGTTATCCACCTTCATCCACTTCCGCTGGGACCAGGCATGTCAAGCACAGCGAACCAGAGGCTTTGCGGCCATTCTTGGCTTCCCACGCATCCATGGTGCAATAGAATGCACACATGTGGCCATCAAGGTGCCAACAGGTAAACCTGGTGCCTTTGTCAACAGGAAGGGCTTCCACTCCATGAACGTGCGGATAGTGTGTGATCACAGGTTGCAGATTTTACAAATCTGTGCAAGGCAACCAGACAGCCACCATGACGGCCACAGCCTCAGAGACTCGCAGGTGCAGGGCTATTGAGTACTCTGCCTCGGACGGATGGTTGGCTGCTGGGTGACAAGAGCTATCCACTGTGAATACGCTGATACGCCATACAAGAACAGAAGCTGAGCATTGGTATAAAAGTAGCCAGGACACCACAAGTGCTGTGGTGGAGAGACCCATCAGTCTTCTCAAGATGCACTTCCTTTGCCTGTACCGCTCAGGGGTCGGACTCCATTCCACCCCCCCGTCCCCAAAAAGAGCCTCTCTGATAGTGGTAGTCTGCCGCGCCCTGCATAATCTTGCGCTGGAAACGGGGTATGCAGTTGACAATGAAAACCTTTACACCACGGATGAGGCTGCACATGATGAATCCAGCAATAGCTCAGAAGATGAGGAAGCACAGGGGGATGATGAGGGCAGAACGATGAACCACATTTACACCAGGGAGGCAGAGACACCCCCGACAATTTAATTCAAAGAACCTACAGCAAGCTCCACACACATGGATCAGGCGGGAAAGCATTGCCTGGCACTATCACACGTTGCTGTTAAGTGACACATCATCCACCTGTTCAGTTGCAAATAAGGTCTTAGTACAGAATCATCAATATCCACTCAAACACTCTTGAAGCATATGTGAAAAAGAAAGAAAAAACTCACCACAAGCAAAAGAGCTTCGGCCATGGTTACAAAGGTGGACGTTATTTTGTTGAAAACAAAAACACACAACTTTTGTTAGCGATTACATATACATGGCTCCCTATTCTTAGGTCAACACAAAATCAGCAGTGACACACCCATGTAGTGTCTAAGGTGCCTTCTGCTTACGTTTTCGGGTGCTACGTCTGGGTGCCGCCTCATCGCTCAGAGTGGCTTGAGAGGCAGCCTGCTGACTCTGGATTCCTGTTGGGCTCGATAACTTTGGCAGGCGTCCTCTGGCCCCTGGAGACTGGGAAGGTCCGGCCTGGGAGGGATGGTCCAATTCCAGAACTGGCACCACCCCAGGTGTCGTAGCCTCAACAGAAGAATCGTTGACTGGCAGAGGTGCGGAGAAGCTGCTGATATCATGCGGAGCACCCTGAGAGGAGCTCGCAGCGATGGCATGCAGCTGCTGCGCCGACGTAAGGTCCAAATCCCTGCTCACCGCACATGCTTTGGCATCGAGTGCCGGCGCTTGGTGTCCACAACATCTCCCAGAATGGAAAACACAACCTGTGTCCAGAATCGCCTTAGGGGCTTGCAGGTCAGATCGAAAGAGAATCATATTTAGATCTATTTGTTGGAAACCCTCTCTCTGGGATTCGCTAATCTCGTATTGAAGGAATCCTGACGCGCTGCCATGACGGTGGATTCTTCACGTGCACTCTGCCTTGGGTCCTCTGTCGCAGAGAGCAACTGAAGCATTCCTCGATGCAAACCTGCCAGATGAAAATGCACTTCCTGCTGTCTTTCGTGCTGCTGCTGCAATGTGGACAATTCCGGAGGCACATCATCAACGTCGGACTCAGCATTTGCCTCGTCCCCTGTAGCTCTCCGGCTGCTGTAGGCATCGGCAGTCTCTGCCCCTACCATCTACTCCAGCGATCGTGATGTGCCCTCTCCAGGTTGACGCGGGACACTAGCCGATGGTAAAGTCAACGTCGAGGTGTTTATGCTGCGCTGGTGCCTGGCTTGCTGAAATGATGTGCCACAATTTGCAATTTTTGGCCCTCATGAGGGGAGGGGGGCCGGCGACGAGGTTCTGGTTGCTCTGGTGGTGATGCTGAAATTAACAAAAAGGACAGTGCATAAGTTAGCGTACATTCAGTTCAACATTTCATCCCTCCGCCCTACCCACCCCACCAACCCCTAGCCTCATTAGTCGCTCACCCTTCAAGATCCTAAGCAGAAGAATATTGGTGAGTTGTTAAAGAATCAAGACGAGCCGCAGAGATTAAATGCACATACAGACGGGCTGGTCAGATGGCCTCAGGAATGCCATATAGGATGTTATGTACCAGAGGAGTGGGGAGAGTGCCAAGGTACATGATCTGGATGCATTTGTGGCCTGAATAGTTGCGGGGCTGAGGAAACATCGCAAACAGTAGCACATTTGCCGTCGATCACAGGAGATTGAGAGGGCACAGTATTGGCCTTCATTCTGTAAGGAGGGGCATTGACCGGGTGGGCAGAAGAAAACATTTCCCCTTGGCGCACTGATAAGTAACGTGGTGGAACTCATCTTATTTCAGTGTCATGATGTTCACAGCTGAGGTGCTCAGGACATTTTGGACAAATTAATGTGGGGCAAAATGGCTGACAGGGTGTTGGAGAACCCAAAGCCCATCAGATGAAATAAGTCTTTGGCTGTGCAGCAGCGATCCAATGACATGTTAGACCATGGTGATAAGGGTCACAAACGGGGTATGGTGAATTTGGAATGTGGTGAAAACGCGATTACTGAAGCGGACGAGGGTCTTTTCTGTATGACCCGCACGTCAGAATGTCTCAGCCTGTGAAGGAGCATTTTTTTCAGCATTAATGCTTGCAGCAACCGCCAGTGGTTTGGATAGTGTGCAAAAGTGTGGATCGGACTGTGGACCTCAAATCGCTGTACACCGGACCCCAGCCTCACTCACCCTTCCGTTCTGCTCTCCTGACTGCTGCCAGGCTCCATGGCCTGCTCTTCATAATGCATTAGGCGCTGCAGGAGGGTGCGCCCACCGCCAGTCCTCTGGCGGTTTAGGGCATTGTGTTGAGTTTTTGACTGCAAGACAGAGAAGAGGATTTATTGGGGCTGCCCACGCACGCCAATTGGCCACTTCCACTGTGGCACATCAAAGCTTGCCAATCGACAAGATGGGTTTCGTCAGAAGCAGTTTAATAGTGCCTTCTACTTTCTCCCCGTCCTTGGCGCAAAGTATGCCTGCTGCTGTACCCTGCTGAGGGAGATTACTCCAAATGGGACACCGAGATGGAAAGTCGGAAGCAGGTGGATTGAATATATAATTGTGGAGAGGAATGTGCCGTCCATCGCAAATGTTTTCAACTAACTTGTGGGTTTCCATCAATCGGCGAATGTGTGGGAGATTGATACTTGGGAGGGAAGAAAGCCATGGGAATGTTGAACGTAGAATTGCAGTTTGGATGTGCAATTTTGCATTCAAGTTACTTTCAACAAGATGTGTGTGTGTGTGTTGAGCTCTGTTACAAACTTGCACAGTACTCTGCAGCAAAGTATGACAGAGCAAGTGCTGAGGCGCAGAGTGTTGTGAGCAGGACACAACCTAGATTCAAAAAGTTTCATTTATACGTTTTTCCTGATTTTTTATCTTTGCAGCTGTTTCCTTCAGATGTTCCCGAAAGGACAGAGGCCAATCTAGAGTCTCACCAAAGTATGTTGTTTTGGGATCAAACTTTGGCCTCTCAATATCCATGTATACGTACAATTCTATTCTGAAACTTGCATCATGGAGATGGAATACAAAGGATAGAGATAAAGACTAATTTAAGTTCCCATGTGCTGTGGTATTCATCAATATTGAACGCCTTTCTCTTGGATCTGAACGAGGGTGCAGAAGGATGGCGCTTGGGACGAACAGAATATGCCATCAGGATAGTAGAACTGGTCTTGATATGGTCTGCTGCAAAAGGCTATAATCAGTTGGAAGCAGTTCAGAGAAGTTTCACCAGACTTATACCTGGATTGGGCTGGTTATCTTACGAGGAAATGATGGACCAACTAGGCTTGTATACGTTGGATTTTAGGAGAGCAAGAGGCCACTTGATTGACACATATATGATCTTGAGGGGTGTTGACAGGGCGGATGTGGTGAGGATGTTTCGTCTTGTGCTGGTCTAGAACTGGAAGACAATGTTTATAAACAAGCATTCGTTCATTTCTAATGGAGATGAAGCGACATTTCTTCTCCCAGTGGGCTGTGTGGCTTTGGAACTCGCTTCCTGAATAGAACTGCAAACAGATTATTTGAATACTTTAAGACAGAGCTGGATAAATCCTGGGTAAGCTAACTGGTGATGGGTTATTTGGGGTAGGTGGGATTTGAGGATACTATAATTTCAGCCATGCGTTTATCAACTGGAGCAGCAGACTCGAGGTGCCAAGTGACCTACTACTGTTCCTTTCTGTGTGTTTTTATTTTCGTTATCAACTGCACAACTATTAAATTAACGGAGGTGATTCATAAACAGGGTTGGACTTCACTTTTACTTAAACAGTCCCAGGAGGTATTCCACCAGGGTCATTGTTTATTGGATTGTATTTCCTGCAGGATCTGATGACCGGTCTGCTGCAACTGATAATATATTTTCTTCTATTTATCATCTGTTCTCGCATCTCGGCTAGATTTCCTAGTTTTGGTGAATTATCATAAATAATTATTTCCAGATGTTCCCGTAGCTTCCCTTATTTGTGTTCCTGAATTCAATTTCATTATTGTTATTGCTATAAATCTTCAACAATTCCCATCGCCAACCCTCGTGTGTCTCTCAAGTATAAAACATAAGAATATAGGCAGTATTATTGGGCATTTGATTTTTGGCTTTACTGATAATATTTCCTTAAGTGATTGAAACATACTCGCCTTTCCCTTTGTCGGCTACCTGGATAATCTAAAACATTGTCTTCACTATGTCAATCTTACAAGCTACTTTTGTGATGTTGAACCGACAGGTCAAATGACAATGCTCTTCCATCCTAGAGCGACACAACGTTTTACCCCGTCCAATGTTACAACCCCGCAGACAAGATTCTGTTACATATTTAACCAAATCGCTGTGTACATTAAGATACCATTACCCTGTACATGGTTACTTCCTTCTACATCCCCGACATTCGCCACCCTATATATTGGAAGACGTCTCCCAACTACGGCGAACACCCCCACCCCCCACTCCCCTCGCTCCACAAACAACCCACCGCGCCCCATGCGGTATTACCGGAAAGCCAAGTTTCAATCCCAGCACCATAGCACCTCCCTTTTTTTGCAAACAATCAGCACAGGCTATACCAGGACCAAACCTCTTAGCTGACAGAGAGTGATGTTACTCCCATATTTGCGCAATGTTTCCAAATAGTTCTTATTAACCCATGAGGGATCATCACATTCACACATTTTTCCAATAATATCACAGGGCCATACAAGACATTCACAGCGTTCCAAATGGTCTCTTTAGAGACATTCCAATCGTCCTGGATCTGTTTATTGATAGCCCCAGCATGAGTTTTCAAATGTTCCACAAGCCGCCCTGGGTGGACTTTCATGATCTGACCTCTCTTAGCTCAGAGTCCGACTTGACACTTTCTCCGAATACAATGCCCTTAGTTTTCCCTTTAAGGTTTTGCATCTCTGCCACAATTGAGGAGAAATTCAAACTATTCATCAATGAAGAACCCATTTTAAACATTGCTGCCACTTCACTGACTAAAGCTATTTTCTTCTTTGAAACAATCCATTGGGCTGCAGGCTTCCACTATTGTCTGCAACACACAGCCCCTGAATCTGAGTCAGGAATTGATCCAGCACGTGTCACAGCAGTCTCTCATACAGACTCCATGTCTTCAAACGACACCAATTCTGTAATCGTATTCATGTTAAGTTCAACGTTACCGCTATCACCTCAAGGTGCACATCAGGATACAATATTTTCCCAGTGTGTATTAATGCTAAACCATTTGATGGATTCGGCATATGACTTTGAATACCCCACTGCCCAAGGTGACTGATTGTTCCTCAGGATCGTTGGCTTGGACGTCTTCTTGGGCCATACACCCTAAATTGAAATGTCCGCCTCCGGACCCCGTGCTCCTATGAAGGAATATATGTGTACTCAACCAGCTCTCCCTCCGTTTGAGTCCAGCAGACTTAAATGGCCCTAATATCGACATAATGTTCCCAATGAGGCCTTACTTCGAGTATGCCCTTTTCATATTCCCACTCTAAAATAATTGATATTGACTGTGTGCCGAGGGCACACAATAAACTGCCGCGCCGCAAGCACCATATCTGGAGCTGTCCCGTCCATGATTATCACTAATCTACAATGATTCGAATTTATGAACTTCGAGTCCAACGTAGCAGCAGGACTAGAACTAACTTCTCCCTATATCGGACATTTGATATGACCTTCCGTCCTTTTCATTTCAGGATGGCTCTGCTGCTGAGTTTAATCTATTACCCGTCTTCCCCTTCCTTTGGTAATCCCATCACCATCCTTTAACGGGACTCGCCTCCACCTTGAACACAATTGTGCATGTTTTCGAATGTAGACTGGTACTAAAACTTTGCCTTCCTTTGCGCACTTGAAGCACCAAGACACAATGTCCTTTAAGGCTGGTGTCTTTACAACACCGTAGTTACTTTACCTATCCGGCAGCGACCCAAGATCTCGTAGTCCGATGTGAGTAATAATCGAATTCCAGATTAAATCAGGTGAAAGACTCGTTCCTGAGGCTTGGTTCCCCTTCTACATCCCAGGCCAAAATCGTATGCACCTATAAACTATCCCACATGATCTACAACAGAAAAAATATACAAGGAAGAAAGGTTATTTCTCTGTGCGCACAGCTGTTCAAAGGCACAGGATTATTTGATACCTCCGAAATCTGATTGCTTCTTTGCCAATATTTTCCTGCTGTTTCACCTCCAATGTGAGGAAGGTCTTTATCATGACTGTCCCCGTTGTGGTGATCGCCACTTCCCCATATCCCCCATTCTTGCCTCAATCCCTTTAGCGTCTGTTGTGGTCCGGCTCCTTCTGTATTTTCTCCATCAGTGTCACTATCACCGAATTCAATCTCCTTTTGTGGAGTTGATAGGTGTTCCTTCCAATCCCACTCCACTGACATGATGTTACCCTCCATGCATATCAGAGTTTCTTTTCGATGATCTGTCCTGCTTTGGTAGATTGCTTTCTGCATCTGGTTACTTTGCAACCCCTTTCCACTTTTGGGCATTTACACAGAATTCACCATGGAGCTAGCCTTGTCCACTATGCTGCAGGCTCCTCGAGACAAGGGTTCAAACAACTTTGCATAGTTTTGCCTCATCTCCTGTTCACCGATTCGCCATTGCTGCCTTTTTCTCGGAGCCAAATGCAGCCTATTTCGTTGATGGGACTCGCTAATAATGTTGCCAGCCTTAACGATAATCTCTCCCAGATTTTTTGAAGTAATTTTCACAAACTGTTCCGTGGGAATAACCTGGACGGGCAGTTCAGAAATGGTGGGCAACAACAGATGCATATGTATACACACGGGTCGCCAAGATACCAATTTGTGAGGAGAATACAACGTCTTCTTTGATATTGTTCTCCTAATTCCCATCAGAACCAAAGGGAGAACACAATCCCAGTTCCATTGATGTTCATTTAACACTTGTCGAAGGGCCATCTTGAATCTCTGTTTCACCCTTTCCACTTTCCCTCAAGATTAGCCACTGTGTGCCACATGCAATTTCACGACTATTCCCTAACTATTCACAGTGGCCTGCATCAGCTGCCCTCTGAAGTGACTGCCCTGATCCGATTCTACAACCTTGTGCAGTCCACATCTACCGAAAACTTCTCTCACTAAAGTCTTTGATGTCCAAATAACGGTAGCTGAATTGTATGAAAATGCTTCGTCCCACTTTGTAAAATTAGCTACCAACATCAGGTAGAATTTCATCTACTTCTATGAGGTCGGGGTGACCTTATACAATCTACCTGAATCCACTGCCAAGGCCCATGAGCCACTCGTCTGTATCCAATGGGGACTTTCCTCCTGTGTGGTTCTTGACTGTTTGCATCACAGACAAAGCAACCTTTACTGTAATTGTGTACATCTCCCCACATATGGGACCACCATCCTAACATATTAATCCATCCCACTGTGCTCTCAGGAGCTGGATCTCCATCCCCGGGGCCTCCGTGTGCTAATTCCATCACTTCCAGTCGTTATCATGCTGGCACCATCCACCTGTCCCCTTTAAAAATATTTTTTTCCATCGCTTCTATATCAGTTTCGTCGAGTGGACCCTCGATCAGGGTTCCTGCTTGTTTTACCTGCAAATCTGCCTTGAACACCACATATTTCTGTTGAACAACCTCTAGGTCGGGATGAAGGTGTATGTTGTTTTCACTATCACCCCTGAGGTAATAGGCATCAGCAAACCTGACTGGTAGTGTTCCCATGATGCGCACAGTTTTACTCCTTTCAGGGTTTTCTCATCCACCTTCTTGGTGCGCCTGCACCTTGGTTATATTTTAGAATGAGCTTGTAACTTGTGAGTATAACAATCTCCCTCTGCTCGCCCTATAGTCTGTACTATTTTCCGTAGCATGGGGGCTGTAACGAGATGTCACCAAGCTGCTGAAGTGAAGGCCCGCCGGGCCCAAATGCCCAGAGGATATGTTCAGGAGCTACATGTGAACATAGAATCTAAAAGGATAGTACAAGGAGTTGGGAACTCATGGGGAGCTATAAATATCGCAGCTGCCGTTGCGGCCTGCTGCATGCTTAGTGTGGCTGACAATTTACTGGCCATCTATACACCGCTTTCGCCGTCATTGATAACAAACTTGTCTTTGTTTCCCCTTTCCTCATACTTTCTCTGCAACTACTCACTTAGATGACTTTCCCCTAGGTGTAATCCGGCTTTTAATCTGGCATGATTTTCCCAAATCACTTCGGTTGTGCAAGTGTGAAGCTTTCCCTCATCCTAAAAGTGAGCAGCTATCCGACTCCATGGCAATGCCTTCACCTTCAAACCCATGTCTCCCTTTAACAAGGTCCACCGTGCTACACACGGGATGGGCACGGTTCCCTCCTTTACCACCAATCCAGTAATAATGCATTTGGAGTGTGTAGGGAGCTCAGATTCTTTGAACTGTTTCTGGGATACACATCAAGGCAATTCACTGCCCAGAAGGTGGCTAAAATATGTCTATCACATACTGAATAACCCTTTCGCACCCCTGTTAACATCCTCGAGATATAGGCTATAGGTCTAAACTGCCCATTCAGATCCTGCATCAGCACTGCACTTAGACGAGATTCAATGGCTGCTCCCATTTGGTGTACAATCTTCCTCAGGATTAAGTAGCCCAGTACTGGGGCTGCCTCCTTAGTTGTACTGGTTTAGTTGTACAGAGTCATCATCACATCCCTCGACTCAATTCAAATTCACCACTATTTGTTTGATTCTCAAAACGGGTCGATCTAGGGCTCAGCAATTTCAATTTATTCCCTGCAGGACTCTCTCCCTCCCACGAATAATCTGAGGGCCATCATTGAGCCTCTTTGGTTTAACACTTGCCCTGCCTGCTGCTTCCTTCTGACGATGGTTCTCTCTCCATCCCTAATTGTCCCGTGCAAAATCGCACATAACCTGCCGCCTCTTGGCTTATTTTTTTTTTCATTGCTGCCTTTCCCATCAGTCCCAACACTTCCACTAACAATTCTCATTGTTCTTCGCTAATTTTCTGTGAATTTAAGACGGTCATCCACAATCTGCAGAAGCTTCTCGGGCTGGCATAAGGGGAATACATAAGGATCAGCAAGAAACAAATCTATTCCATGATAGCGGGGTGAATTACCTGGGGAATTAGATTAATGGTCAGGGGCAGGACGCCCAGGGGGGATGAGAGGAAGATTGTTTTAAAGCCAGAGAGTGGTGGGAATCCGGAACTCACTGACTGAAAGGGTGTTCAAGGCAGACACCCACATAACATTTATGGAGAATTTGGAAGTGCACTTATGGTGCCATGTTGTACAAGGCTATGGACCTAGTGCTGGAAAATGGGTGTAGAATATTTAGATACATGTTAGAATGGCGCAGACTCGATGAGCCGAAGGGCCTTTTTCTGTGCTATGCACAACCATGACTGTATGATTCTAATTTGTCATACACTGGGTGAATTACCCATGGGCTTTGAAAACCATGGGGCAGACAATTCCAGGCGGACTGTTGCCCCTAAAAAAGCGAAGGCGAAATTGCACTGGCCTTCCGTACGGTACGACACAGACACAAACCAGTTGGACACGTCGAGTATTGTGAACACGTCTGCTTCACGTGGTGGTGCGACTTTCAGTTCTCCAATTACCGCCACCGTCGACGTACACGATGAGAGAATTTGATTGAAAACTCATTAATCAGTTGTCATATAGCGCAATTCATCCGGTTTCTTAACCAGCCAGATGGGAGAATTCGTAAAACTTTCTGCTCTACCAGGGATTCTACAGCTGTCTGTATTTCCCTTTCTGCTTCCATTGGAAATGTGTATTGTCACTGAGGCTTGGACTTGGGACCACCATCGACATCTACTTCAATGTTTCCGAATTCCCTGCCATGAAGATATTAATGCATATAATATAATTGGAAAATATATTTAGTTTTAAATAGAGATTTAGTCTCTTGTTGTGTGACTTAATTGGCTTAGAGCCTGCTGGTCTGCATGCTTTGATGTGCACTCGTCTCGATATGTAATAAAGGTAGATTGCATTTCTTATTTGTGAAATGAACATTCAGGGAATGGAGTGAAATCTGACAGCTAGAGAGCAGAGACAGAACAATATGTTTATATTAAATATAAAATTGGTACTATGAAATAGGTTTTATTGTTATAAGAGTTGTGTTCCAAGAGGAAGGTGATAAAGTGCGAATTTACATTCTATGAGCTGTGCTCGGTATATCTTCATGCTTTTCGGCAGAGGGAATGTAAAATCAAAGTAGCTGAATGCCTGCACAGGAGCCAAATTGAAAGGAACCTCATTTTGAAATGGCAAGGTGAAAACATTTTCCCTGATATCATCTTAAATCTATGGGTGCGTTTCCATTAATGGAGATTAGTTTGGCAATTTGTTAAAACTTAAGATAGTGGTAATTTGCAGTCGCGTGTATATTTTAACTTGTGTATATTAATACAATGTTTCATTTAGATTGATATGTAAATACTCTCGATGAGTGGTTGACTAATTCCTGAATTTCGAGTTGGATCCATGTTGCACGATATTTTCCCCTCGATTTGATACCATCCTTAACTTTTTTGATTAGTCTTCGTTTTTTTTTCAAACCCCTTCCTCTTTTCCTTCTTACTCATTACGCTATATCTTTTTGTGAGTGATGTAGCAACTTATTAAACGCATGCCACTGTCCAACGAACGTCCTTTCTGCTAAACTCCTTTCCCAGCCCATTCCAGCCAACTCTTACCTCATTTCTTTGTACTGACCCTTGTTACTGTTCATCAGAGTTGTTTTCGACACCCCATTCTCCAACCCAAACTGAATGCTAAATTCTACCATGTTACGGTCACTCTTTGCTCAGGGACTTTTACTTTGAGATGATTTATTAAACCAGCCTCATTACACATCACCAGATTGAACAAAAAGCCTTATCCCGGGTTGGATCCACAAATATTGTTATAAGAAAATGCCCCAAATACATTATAAGAATTCTTCCTCGTGGTGCCCTTTGACAATTTGGTTTTCCCTATCTACATGAAGATTAAAGTCGCTCATGATTAATGTGTTGCCGTTTTCACATGAAGTCATTGTATCATAATTTATTTTCTGTCCTACAGTTTTCTCTACTATTATGGTGCCTGCAGACTACTCCCTCTAGTTTATTCTTCCCCTTGTTATTTCTTACCTCCACCCATATTGGTTCTAAATCTTATAATACATCCAAGATCGTTTCTTGCGACCATAATTTTCCACCCCGTACTACCAAAGCTCCTTTACATCCTTTAATTCACTTTACTTCCTGCCTGTCCTTTTGAATGCACAACTACACCTAAAGATTTTATTCCCAGCTTTGATCTTTTAGTAACCACGTCACCGTAATGGCGAGATTATTATACCAATTACCCTCTGTTTGTGACATTCATTAATTTATTTTGCACCGAGTTATGCGTCTCTTTAAGCAAAGATACGTTAGGTTTCACTTTTTTTTTTAGCATTTTACCCTTTTGACCCGATTTGCTGCTGTTTTAATTAGGTTTCCGCACTCTGTCACTTCCTGTCACATTTTGACTCTCAATACCTAAATAGCTGTCAAGCAGAGCAGAAGTTCCCTTTCGATTTTAAATCCTTAACATATCCCCTCTCCAGAACCCTCATGTCCAGCGGTCCCATCCACCGCGCAACACCCACCCACTGCCCCCCTCCCACCGCCCCCAATAAGTTTGAAGCCATCTCTACAGCCCTAGTTACTCGATTCTCCAGGACACATTTCCCAAAAGGTTCAAGTGAAGACCATCCCAACGGAAAAGTTCCCTTCCACCATACTGATGCCAGTGCCCAAAGAACTGAAACTCAATCCTCCCGCACCAATATCTGAGCCACACATTTATCTCATTTAATCCATTTACCCTACACCAGTTTAGCAGTGGCTCAGGTTTTACTTGAGCTATTATTACATTGGGGTTCTGCTTTTTTGACCTAGCGCATAACTGTTCAAATTATCTCAGCATAAACTCATTTCTGGTCCTTTCACTGTCCGTTGGCACCAACATGGACGACAAAAACTGTATCCCTCCACTCCTATTGCAAGTTCACGAAAGCCTTGAGGAAACATCCTGAAATCTGAAACCGGGCAGGAAATGCAGCGTCAGTCGCATGCTCACAGCTGCAGAGAACATTATATAACTGATTAATGATACTGACCCCTACCATTAATACATTCATATTTCCAACATCGACTTCAATAGCTTCCCAAAGCATGGTGCCGTGGAAAGTTCGCTCATCCCCCCAGCAGTCTGCACTCTCGTCCAAAAAGATTTGCAATAACCACGCAATCTTTGGCCTTTTGGAGGGGCTGAGCCTCGTCAAACGCTACCACCAGGGCCCGGATACATGCCTTGCTTTCAGTCAGAAAGCCCTGTCCCTAACCGCAGTTCATGCTTTTCTTAACCAATCTGTGGGCTGCGGCCAGATCCTGGACCAACGCGACCAGATAACGTTCCCCCATCCATGTTGTTGCACAATATTTCCATGCAGACTACAGTTCCTTAACTCAGATGCAAATATCTTCGATCTGCAAACTCTTAATAAGCGTGTTAGCAGCTCTCATATGCTGCAGTAGCAACAAATCACTGGTCCTGCCATGGCTATTGTAGTTTTTTAAAATTATTAATTGATTACTCGAGTATACCTGGTATTTATCCTTGAAGAACTCTCACTCTTTACCATGTATGCTAATAGATTTTTAAACCCAGTGTCAACCTTATGCCAAACAATCCAATTTTAGGAAAGAGTCAATAAAGACGAGAGATCTAAACACACAAATATAGACCTTAGTTTTACTTTATCAACTAGAAATACTCATAATTTCTACTCACCAATCTGCTGCTCTCAGGAGTGTTATAAAATAAAATCTCCTCACTTTCCGCACGCTTCATAAAATGAGCTCCCTTCCTTATCTGCATACCTTTTGAAACAAACTCACCTCGCTTCCTCCACGCGTTTTAAAATGAACTCCGTTCACTCTCTCCACACTTGATATGAAAACCTCTCGCTATCTGCGCTCTTTTCAAAATGAACTCCCCTCGTTCCCTCTACAGTTTTTAAAATGAACTCCTGTCGCTCTTTGCGCTCTTTTTAAAGTGAAATCCGCTCACTCTCTGCGCTATTTTTAAAGTGACATCCCCTCGCTCCCCATTCCTTTTAAAATCAACTCCCCTCCCTTTCCGCGCACTTTTTAAACTGAACTATCCAAGCTCTCTGTACCCTTATTAATATGGTGTACCCTCACTCTCCCCGCTCTTTTTAAAATTAAATCACCTCGCTCTCCGCGCTGTTTTTAAAATGAACACCCCATGCTGACTGTTTTCTTTACCAAATAAACATCCCACGCTTTCCGCTCTATTATAAAATTAACTCCCTCGTTCTCCGTGCTCTTTTTAAAGTTAACTGCTCCAACTCTCTATGTTCTTATAAACATTCAATTCACTCGCTCTTTGTGCTCTTTTAAAATCTAAATCGCCTCGCTCTCTAATCTTTTAAAAATGAAATCCCCTCGTTCTCGGTGATCATTTTAAAAGGAACTCCCATCGTTCACGGTGTTCTTTTAAAAAAAAAATAACTCCCCGTGCTCTCTGTGTTCCTTATGAAATGAATTCTCCCGCTCTACGTGCTCTTTGCACAATGAACCACCTCGCTGTTTTTGTTCTTCTTAAAAGTAAATCCGTTTGCTTTCCGCATGAATTTTAAAGTTAACTCCCCTTGCACTCGCTCTTTTAAAAATGAACTCCCCTCACTCCTCACATGTGTTCTGAAGGAGAGAAGGAGACGGAGAGAGAGGTAGTGAAAGAGCGGAAAGAAAAGGTAAAGAGAGCCAGGGAGAGAGAGCGAGAGAGAGAAAGAGAGAGAGAGAAAATGAGCTGTGGAAAGACAGAAGGGGAAAAAGATGGAAAGGGAGTTAGAGCAGGAGCGAGGGAGAGAGCCGGAAAAACAGGTAGGTTGCCAGAGAGACAGACAGATGTAGGGATAAAATTAAGGAAAGAGAAAGAGGTGGTTAGAGACAGACGAAGAAAGAGAGCGAGACAGAGAGAAAGGGACAGAGAATGACAGAGAGGGAGAAATAGAGAGAGACTAGGAGAGAGAGACACAGAGAGAGACAGATGGAGAGAGGGAGGTGCAGAGGGAAAAGGAGAAGGAAATGGAGATAGAGACGGATAAAGACAGGCAGGAAGAGACAGAAAGAGAGATAGACTGACAGAGATAGTGAGAGATACAGTGGGAATGAGTTGTTTAGAGGATGATGTATAAGCAGTTGGAAAGAGGGAAGGGAAGGGAATTAGAGAAAGAAGGAGAGAGAGAGTGAAAGACAGAATTTGAGATGGACAGAGAAGCACACGGGGGAGAGAGAGATAGAGAGGGGGCGGGGGAGAGTCTGCCTCTCTCTCTCCCTCTTTCACTCTTTCACTCTTTCTCTAATCTCTCTCTCTCTCTCTCTCTCTCTCTCTGTCTGTCTCACTCTCTCTCTCCAAACTCTCTCTCTCTCTCTCCCTCTCTCTCTCTCTCTCTCTGTGTCTCTCGATGTCTATGTCTCTGTTTCTCTGTCGCTCTAAAGCCGCTAGAATGCATCAGAGATTGATTCATCGATTAATGATTTCCATAAGGTAAGCGAGAACAGGTTAATTCAGATATAGTAATCTGTGATGAGCTGGGCTAGTAAGAGATCCCAAACTTATGGATCCCCTATTGGGTAGCAATCACAACATGGTAAAATTTCAAATTAAGTTTGAGTGGGAGGGACTTGGGTGTCAAACCAGCGCTCACAACAACAAGGGCAGTTACAGAGGCATGCAGATAACATTGGCTGAAGCGGACTGGGAAAAATAGACGAAGAGTAAAGTCAGCCGATGAGAAGTGGCAGACATTTTGTGCAGATATATCAGAACGCTCAGGAAAAATTATCCTGGACAAAAGGCGATACAATGAGAAGAATGCAGCAACCTTGGTGTCAATGGTTGTCAAGGATAGTATCCAATGAAAAACTGAAGCTTACAAAGCATCATACACTAATGGTAGGCCAGAAGATTGGGAAGTATTTTCGGAACCAGCAGTGAGTCGCTAAAAAGCTAATAAATGAGACTAATGTTTATGAAGGCAAATTGGCAAGAAATACGTAAATTTAAAAAATGCAAAAGTTTCTATGAGATATAAAGAGAGAGAGAGAGAGAGAAAGGCTAAAGTGAGTGTGGGAGCCTTCGAGGACGCAACTGGAGAATAGATAATGGGGAACAGGGAAATGACACATACGTGAAACCCAAAAGTCGCACTGGTCATCCCGGTGGAGGAGATTATAAACTCCCCAAAATCGAAGAATAACATGCAAAAATTTAGAGAACAGATCTTTTATCAGATTCTATCCAGAGGGAGAGAATATTTGTTAAACGTATGGGGAAAATGGCAGAGCAGCCGGCAGGACCTGGGGTCATGCAGTCAAGGGTTTTAAAGAGAGTGGCGGCAGAGATAGTGGGATCAATGTTCGAAATTTTCCAGAACTCCCTGGATTCCGGCAGGGCCCTCTCAGATTTGGAAATCCGGTAGTATAACGCACCTGTTCAAGAAGGGATGGGGACAAAAAACAGGAATGTATTGGCCAGTCAGCCTAACATATGTCGTTGGCAAAATGCTACAGGCCATTATTAAGGAAGAAAAAGCAGGACATTGGGAAAAGCATAATGCAATCTGAAAGATTCGACGTGGTTTTGTTAAAAGGGAATTAATGTTTGGCAGATTTACAAAGAGTTCTTTAAGGTAATTAGAATTAGAATTGATAATGTGGAGCCGGTAGATTAATACATTTTCATTGTCAGACAGCATTCGATTAGGTGTCACACAAAACCATATTGCACATGATAGGAGCACATGGGATTGGGGGAAATTTATTTGATGAGTTGAGGTTTGATATTTGCCCACCCACTTCTCCGGTCTCCGTCCCTCGGCAGAGCAGCAGAGGACGATGAATATATTCACATGGAAAATACGCATTATAAAACTGAACCAAACTGTTGGGCTAATTGGAGGATGAGATTGCTCCAAAGGCAGCAGAAAAGGACACGCTATGCTGTCTCTAACAAGGAGGGTTGTTGATGGCAATTATCCTAGGGCGTCTTCCTGAGCTGCAGGAGGTACAACAGAAGGGTATGGTGATAAAGGCTGCTTTGCAAGTAAAAGAAACAGGAAGTAAGATCGAGGGTTCGCTCGGAGCACCTGATATAAAATTTAATGATGCGATTTTTTTTTTAGGGGAGGGGTGCATTGCGCCTGAAGAATACAGGTGAGAATTGATGAAGTTAGCGCACGTGTGTCCATTCAGGTAACATGATTTTGTCTGTGAGCTCCCTTGGTTTGGGATGATGCTAGCTTCATCTTTTTAATATGGAAGCACTTTCCCCGTTTGGCCAATTGAACTCCAGACACCCTGAAGCTAAGCTGGTCAAACATGCTCTAGGTTCCTCTCCACAGTGGTGCAGATGCATCCACACTTGCTTGGTTCCGTACCCTCACCTGATCACCGATTCTCCATTACTGCCTTTTTATGGGACACAGCTACAGCCTGTTTCGTTGTTGGTATTTGACAATAGTGTTGGCCGCCTGGAGGTTCAGATCTCCCAGAGATTCCCAAAGATGTTTCACAAACTGTCGTCTGGGAATGATAGGGAAATGCTGATTCCAATGGGTCACCAGTTACTAAATCGTGCTTTGACGACGCCGTTGCCTTTCATATTGTTCTCCCAAAGAACATTCACAAACTGATCTTGGGGAATCTCCTGAATTTGCCGTTCGGATATTGTGGGGAGCAGCATATTTTAGAGACATGCATTATTCACCCAGTTTTAGCATCGTGAGGTGAATACCCAATATTATAATCCTTGTTCCCATTAGGACAGAGGGGAACACCTCATCCATTTTCCTTACCTGTTCATTTAAACCTCGACAAAGGGCCATTTCTATTGTGCGACTCACCCTGTCCTGTATTCCTGAAGATCGGAGGCTGTGAATCACATGCTATTTCCCGGCTATTCTCAACAACATCAGGGTAGACTGCATCAGCTGCCCTGTGACGTGACTGCCCTGATCCGATTCTACAACCTTGTGCAGTTCCCATCTGCAGAACATTTATCTCACTAAAGTTTTATTATTCACAGTGCGATTGCTGACTTGCATGAAAATGCCTAGACCAACTTGGTAAGGTTATCTACCAACAAATGATAAAATGTACTCCCCTTCTTAGTGGCCGTAAGGGGTCATTTAATGTGAATTGCAGGCACTGCCAAGGCCCATCAACTGGTCGAGTTTTGTCTAATGGGCACTTTCCTTCTGTGTGACTCTGGATTGGTTGCAGCTCGGACTAAGCTACAATTATTGTAATCCTCCACATCTCCCCGCATATGGGGTCTCCAACCTCCCATATTAATCCGTTCCACTGTTGTTTTACGAGCTCGATCCCATGTCCCAGTGAGTCCATCTGCTAACCCATCACTTCCAGTCTGTATACTTCAGGCACCATCCACCTGTCCCATTTAAAAGAAAAATTCCCCTTTCTATATGATGTATTCCGAGAGGACAATCGATTGAGGTTCCTTTTAGTTTTACCTGCAAAGCTATTTTTTCAAGCAAATCCTCCTGCTGTGCCTCTTGCAGCTCGGGAGGAAGTGGTATGTTTTTATCATTGTCAACCCTGGGGTAATTGCCATCACCAATACAGATAGATAGGGTTAGCATGCGCTGTTCTGCCCCTTTCCTGAAATATTCCATTTTACTTCTTGGTACCTCAGCACCTTGGTTTTGCTTTAGAATGTGTCTTCTCCTTGTGGCTATAACTAACCCCTTGTGCTCGCGCTATAGTCTGCACTGTACCCCTCAGCATGGCGGCTCTTAGAAGTGGTAAACCATCTGTTGAAGTAAAGTTCAGCCGTTTCCAAAGGCCTAGAGAATACGAACATGAGTTCCATGTGAATAGAGAAAATTAACATAGAGCATAAGGAGTGGGGAACTCTTTGTTATTGGTTACTACATGTGTGTCAGATGCTAGTTCAGCCTGCTGTGCGCTGAGTTCCGCTCGCAATTTATTAGACATTTCTGCGCCTCTTTCTCGGACTTAGATAATAAACCATGTCTTCCCGTCGCCTTTTTCCATAAAGCTGGAACAATCCGGGTAGATGCCTCTACCCTCAGGGTGTTCCCCTGCTTTAAATTCGCCACTATTATCCCACACCTCTTCGACCGTGCAAGTGTGAACCTTTCCTTCATCCTGGAGGTGAGCAGCTAACCGAGTTTCAGGCAATGCCTTCACATTAAAACGCATGTCCTCAGTTAACAAGTTCCACCTCGCGGGCTGGACACTTTTCCCTCCTTTATCCGTCGCTGCCATAATAACCTAGTCGGACTGTGGTGATTGCTCAGAGTCACTTGGCGGGTTTTGGTGTAAACTTCAAATTGCTCTACTGCCATCTGACTAATATCTGATTGTGTCTTTCCTGTGGCTCTCAGTATTATTTGCTATAATTCCTACATTATTATCAACTGTCAATTCAAACACCCTGCCATTTGGCTCACTGCCCAAATTCGTCTTTCAGACAGTAAAGTTGAGGAGCTCTAGTACCGACCCCGGTGGTGCACCGCGTGATCAATTGGGCAGTATTTACAGGCACACTCCATGTTGCGTCTCAATATTTACAGCTGCATCTCCAAAAAGTGTTTCAGTATTTATTGGGGCTCTGTGGTGAGTTTATCAGTATTTATTCGGGATCTCCACTGAATGTTTCGATATTTATGGGCGTCTCTGGGCACTGTATCAGCTTTTTTAGCCATTTGAATCGGGATTGTTTATTTTTTAATAGTGCATGTCCATGGAGTGTGACAGTATTTCTGAGGAAAACCGCAGAGTTTGTCTGTAACAATGGAGGCCTCCAGAGAATATTTTAGTATTAATACTTCATCCCAGTGGAGTGACAGTTTAAATAAGGGGCCTCCAGGGAATGTGTCAGTATTTTTTTGTGCGTCTCCGTGGAGCGTGTCTATATTTACAGCCATAATCCCGACGAATTGGTCAGCATTTATTGGGGCTATCCAGGGCGTGTGTTGGTATTAATAGGTGAATTCCCGTGAGTGTGTCCGTATTTAATGGGACTCTCGTGGGACTGTGACAGTTTTAATTTGGACGTCCAATGAGTGTGTCAGTTTTTATTGGGTATCCGGTAAGTGTGCGAGTATTGAATGGAACATTCGGGGTAGTGTCATCCTTTATAGTGGGTTTCTGTGCAGTGTGTCAGTATTTAAGAGGTTCTCCGGGTTATATGACAATATTTGTGGGGACTCTCCAGTGTGTATGCCCGTATTAATTGAGGTCTCTGGCTACTCTGTCTGTAATTATAGGGAGCAACGGGGCATTTATAGATGCTCTCTGGGGGATTGTGTTGGTGTATATACGGGGCCTCTGGGGAGCGCCTCGCTATTTATAGGGTATTTCCGGCGAGTCTTGCAGTATTTAATTGGATCTCAAGAGATTGTGTCAGTATTTCCATGTGGTGTTTGCAGAGTGTGTCAGTATTTAGCTGTGTTCACCGCGGATTGTATCAGTATGTAAAGACGTTCTCTGGGGAGCGTGTCATCATATCCAGCCAAATCCCCAGGTAGTGTTTCAAAATTTATGGAGGCTTAATTGTGAGTATGCCAATATTCTACCCGGCTCACTGACGAGAGAGTCAGTATTTATTCTCGCTCTCCTGTGAGTTTGTCAATATTTATCGTTGTTCTTGTGGCAGTCTCTCATTATGTCTGGAATGCCTCTGTGGAGATTGTCCATATTTATTGGGGGGCTCCTGCTTGTATGTCAGTATATATAGCGTGTCTCTGGTAAGTGTGCCAGTCTAAGAAAGGGCTATCAGGTGAGGGTGCCAGAATTTACAGAGGGTCATGCTGAGTGTCTCACCATTTAGAGGGTATCTCTGTGGACTATTTCAGCATATAGATGGGACTCTGGGAGGTTTATCAAGACTTATATGGTGTCACCATGGACCATGTTAATATTTGCAGCTTTATCCCCAGTGAGTGTGTGACTTTATATATATACTGGGGCTCTCTGGGGATTGTGCCGATATTTATTGGAGCTCTCCAGTGAGTGTGCCTGCTTTTATAGTTGGCTCAGGGTATTGTATGATCTTTCCCACCCGTTTGCCCGCGGAGTGTGTCAGTTTTTATAGTGCGTGTCCATGGAGTTTGTCAGTAATTCTGGGAAACCCCGGGAGTTTGTCAGTATTTACTGGGGGTACTCAGAGAATAGCTTGTTGTTGTGTGTGCGGTTCAGGTGAATGTGCTTGTATTTATATGGGGAATCTGTTGAATGCATCAGTATTTAACGGGGTGACCAGGGAATTTGTCAGCATTTATATTGCGTCTCCAAGCAGTCTGACGGTTTTTCTAGGGGGTCGCTGGGGAGTGTGTCGGTGTTTATTGTTAGTTTCCAGTGAATGTGCCTGTATTGAAAAGGTTTCTCGAGAGAGTGTCTCAGGATATATATGGCATTTACGGGGAGAGTGTGAATATTTACATCCATAACCCAAGCAAATATATTTGCATTTATAGGGGCTCATTGGGGAATGTGTATTTGTTAAGTGGTGAATTCTCGTGGGTGGGTCAGTTTTTATTCGCCCTCTCGTGGGAGTGTGTCAGTTTTCAATCGGACTCCACAGTTCATGTGTCTGTATTAATCTGGGTTCTCCAGGGTGCGTGACAGTACTTAGTGGGACTCCCCGGGGACTATGTAAGCATTTAGATCGGGGTTTCTCTTTTGTTTGTATGAATTTAAAGAGGATTATCTGGGTAGTTTGAAATAATTTCTGGATGCTCCCTGGGGAGTGTGTCGGCATCTGAATAGGGTCTCGGCATCTGAATAGGGTCTCGGTGGAGTATCGCAGTACATATAGGGGGCCTCCGGGGAGATTGTCAGTATTGAAAGGGAGTTCCAGAGAGTGTGTCTGTTTTTATAGTTTCATCGCTGGGGAACGTGTCAACATTTACAGCTATATCCCCTGGAAGTGTGACAATAATTATGGAGGCTCATCGGTGAATGGGTCAGTATTTATAGGGGCTTTCCGGTTAGTGTTTCAGTATATATTTTGGCTCTCGTAGCAGTGTATCATTATGTATCTGGTTTCACTGTGGACTTTATCTATACTTTCAGGGGATAGCCTGGGAGTGTGCCAGTGCTTACAGGCTGTCTTTGAGGAGTGTGCCGGTCTACAAAGGATATCTCCGGTGCGTGTGTCATTGTTTACTGGGGATCATGGTGATTGTCTCACAATTTAGAGTGCGGAGTGTGTCAACATTTAGCGAGTCTCTGTGGAGAGAGGCAATTCTTAGATTGAATCTCCAGGGAGTTTGCAAGAATTTAGAATGGGTCTCCGCAGAGCATGGCAATATCAGCAGCTGTATCGCCATGCAGTGTACCAGTATTTATAGGTGCTCTATGGTGATTGTTCCAGTATTTATTTAGGCTGTCCAGCATGGTGGCTTATTCAGCCATTTCCCCCGGGACTATGTCAGATTTAAAGTGCGTGCCCATGAAGCATGTCAGTATTTCTGAGGAAGCCCTGAGAGTTTGTTATTATTGACTGGGGGCCACAGGAAATGTGTCATTATATATAGTGCATTCCCGGTGAACGTGCCAGTATTTATAGGGGACTCTGGTGAATGGCTCTGTATTTAATGGGGTCTTTTAGGGATTATGTCAGCATTTATGTTGCGTCTCTGGTGAGTGCGTTGCCTTTTATGGGGGGTCTCTGGGGCGTTTGTTAACATTTATAATTCGTTCCTGATGAATGTGCTAGTATTCATAGGAGGCCTCCAGGGACTGTGTCATTATATGTTTCTGTTTAATGGGCCAGTGTTTATAGGTTCTCTCGAGGAAGTGTGTCAGAATTCATAATGGATCTCCAAAGAATGTGTCAGTATTTAAAGTGCATCTGCATGGACTTTGCCAGTATATGTAAGTGGTCCCCAGGGAATGTGTCAGCTTTTATAATTCGCCTCCTGGAGGTGTGCCGGTATTTTTCGGGTGTCACCAGGGAGTGTGTCAGTATTTTTAGGGAGTCTCCGGGGAGTGTTTCAGCATTTATTGAGCAGCCACGTGATGTGTGTCAGAATTTGAATTGGAGCATGTGGAATGTGCAGGAGATTTCACGGTGCTATTGTAGCTGCACCAGTAATTGAGAGGCCCAGGGTTATGCTTTGTAGGCTTGGGCGCGTATCCCGCCAGGGCAGACGGTTATATGACTTAATTTCAAACATGTCCAAGGAAAGCTTCTGCTGATTATCACTTCCCGGCCACCCTGAATTGATGAATCAGTGCGACTCCATGTTGAACTGCACTTGGAGCTCTGAGGCTGGAAGTTCACTAAATGCCCTATAGGTAGATGTCTTCAATTTCCATCTACAAGAGTGGCTCTGAAGATCCCCATTATGTATTCCAGGCTGTTAAGTGAGGCAAGGGAGAAGATAGAAGGCGCACTGGCAGTAATTTTCGATACCTCTCTGGCCACAGGAGTGGTGCCAGAGGACTGGAGGACAGCCAATGTGGTACCATTACACAAGAAGGGAGGAATGTGTAAACCAGGGAAACACAGGCCAATCAATCTAGCCTCAGTCGTGGGGAAAAATTCAGACTTGTATATAGGAATGTTGATCAGTAATATCGCACATGATGCAAATATTGGTGAAGCGGTAACTTTGAGGAATATAGCCATAGATTACAGAAGGATATAGGCGGCTTGTAAAATGGTTTGATCAGTGGCAAATGTTATTTAATCCGGTGTCAGGTCCTGCAACTGAAGAAGGCAAAGTGGACACGGGAGTGCACGATGACTGTAAGGACCCTGGGAAGTAATGAGGATCAATGGGACCTTGGAGTGCATGTTCCCTGGCCCCTTTATTTAGCGGGACAGGTTGATAAGGTGGTTGAGAAAGCTTATCAGATACTTGCCTTTATTAGCCGGGACATAAAATATAAGAGCAGGAAGATTATGACTGAACTGTTAAAAACGTTACTAGGCCACAACTATAATATTGCTAACATTTCTCGAACCCGCATTGTAGAAAGAATGTTATTGCACTCGAGAGAGTGCAGAGGAGGGTTCCCAGGATTTTGAATGGACTGGAAAATTTTAGTTATGAGAAGATACTGGATACATTGGATTTATTTTCCCTGGAACACAGGAGATTGAGGGATTACATGATTGAGCTGAGGGAGAGAAAAAAAGATTTTTAATGAAGGAATATGACATAGAAACAGCGAGAGTCAGAGACAGAAAGGGAGCCGGAGAGTCTGAAAGACGGACACAGAGAGAAAGATGATGGTTTGTGGAATAATAGAGAGAACGTAAAAAGGAGAGAAAGTGGTTGAATTGAGTGAGAGAGACAGTACGAGAGAGTTGGAATCCGAGAGAGAGAGGGGCACAGGCAGACAATGTCTGATAGGAGAGATTGATGGAATAGCGAAAGGGAAAATGACAAAGGGAGGACCAAATGAAGTGGAGGAAATTAATTGACAGGTCATATCTGGTGGGGAGGAGTTGGGAGAGAAAGGAAACAAGCTTTCCAATGTGCAAACGCCCCTTGCACTGCCCTCTGTGGGATATTGCCGTGTAGTGTTAGCAGGGGGAAAAGAGTGAAGATGATTGGAAGACAGATTAGAGTTTCATTAGAAAAAAAAACACATTATCATCAAGAATGTGGTAAGTGCTTGGAATTTGCTGCGCGGATTGTTGCCGGAGCCAGAAACGCTCAAATCTTGGAAAAGGTAAATGGATCAGCACCTGAAGATTTATAACCTGCCAGGATAGGGATCAGGTACTGGGATGCACGATTCGAGTGGGCGACAGATATATTTTAAACATTTGCAGACACAATGGTCTGAATGCTCACTTTCTGTGCCGTACATTTTCTATCATCCCATGGAATGTGATTGGGACAATCCTAGACTTAATGCATATGGCATTATAAAGCGTATAAGGGGTGCCGGCGGCGGGGAGGGTGTTGCTTGTGCAGGTGGCGTCGGTGTTGGGAGAGCGATGGTGATGGGAGAGGTAAAATCGTGTACTGAGTGTAAAGGTGGAGGTTAGGGAATGGATGGAGAGGAGCAATCCTGGACTGTCTGTATATGTGGTGGTGTTGGGGGCTGTAGGGTGTGAATGGGACGAGGGCAGTCCTCGGCTGAATAGAATGGGATGGCATTTGATTGGGGCTGTTAGTGGGGCCACTGAACAGAGAAAAATCATCATTGTTTCTGCCTTTTTTAGCTATGAGGCATTTTACAAAAAGGAGAGGGCCATCAGATTTAATGGGGATGAGGTTACAGAATTACTAGCGGTGTCGCAGAATTAATGACACTTGAACCTAATCAATCGTTGCCTCCTCATAATAAGTTTGGTGTGGAATGCAGAGGAGGTTGAGGAGGGGCCAAATATTCCAGTATCTACAAATGAAAAACGAAATGCTTCTATGCCTCACTATCTGTGTGCCTGAATCTCTCTGCCTCCCCTAATCTCGCTCCGGTGCACAGTGTCTTCATCTATACGTCTCTATCCCCACACTATTAACCTCACGTTCTCCAAACGCACTCCCTCACTATCTCTATCTCTATCTCTATGTATCTATCTCACTCCAATTGCCTACCACTCCCTCGCTTTCTGAGTCTCCTACTCCTCCTCTCTGTCTCTCTCTCTCTAAACCTCTCCCTCTTCTTCCCTGGCTCTGTCTCACGCTATCTCTCTACATCTCACTCCCTGCCTCTCTCCCCCCAAACTCTCTCAGTCAATCCGTCTCTCTGTGCCTCTCTCTCCCTCTCTCTGGCTCTAAATCTCGCCTTCTCCCTCGCTCCTGTGCCTATGTGTGTTTCTCTCTGTCTCCCCCTTTCCCCCTTTCTGTGTTCTTTGTCTCTCTCTTTCGTTTGCTCTCTCTCTCTCTCTTTCCCTTTGGCACTAGTCGTGTTTCTCCCTCTTTCTCCCTCTCTCTGTCCTCTCTCTCTCTTTCTCTGTCTCTGTCTCTCTCATTCTGCCTCTGTCCCTCTCTCAACCTCCCTTTCTGCCTCTGTGCCTCTCGCTCAATGTCTCTCTGTCACTCTGCCTCTCTCTGTCTATTACTCTCGCGTTTTCCCTCTCTCTCCTTCTCTGTCCCTCTCTGTCTCTCTCTCTGTGTCTCCCTCCCTGTCTATCTCTCTGTCTCTCTCTGTCTGTCATTCTCTCCCACTCATTTCCATGTCTCTTTAGCCATCACAACGCCCTTATCCCTGTTTCTCTCTCAATCTCCCTCTGTCTCACTATTTGTCTGTATGTGTGTCCCTCTATCAATCTTTCACCCTCTGTCAGTCTGTCTCTCTCCCTGTCTGTCTCTCTCTCTCTCTCGCACTCTCTGTCTCACTCTCTGATTCTCTCTCTCCCTCTGTTCCTCTGTCTGTCTCTTGCTCCCTCTCCCTCTCTATCTCCCTCTCTCTCTCTCGCCCTCTCTCTCTCACACACTCTCAAATTTCCCTTTATACCCTCTTATTGATCTTGAATTAAATTCAACTGCTTAATCCTTGACCCATTACATCCCTTCCCCTTTAAGACGTCAAATAATTTGACTCCTCCCCCTTGTGCTATCTGTGATTTTTTTCCCCCGTTTTCTGAAGAACGGGCTTTTGTCCAATCATGTTGAGGCATCGCGATGATGGACGGTCAGCAAGGCAAATAGGAGCGAACAAATGTGAGGAGGTACATTTTAACTTTCCTGTCAGTTAGTGTAAAAGATGTGGGACAGACACGACCACTGGGAGAGTACAGATTATAAGAGAGATTTGTTCTCCAATCATTGAGGTGTATCCATGTTTTACAGGAAACCACCGGGATGGGAGGGCAGAGGTTATAGGAGTTATTTTTCATTCCAATCATTGAGAGGTTATCCAGGTTAGACAGGCACCCCGGGCAATAGGAGAGGAGAGCCGTTCGCGTGAGTGTATTTTCTGTCCAATCAGTGAGGGTTATACATGATGGATAGGCAGCCCGTCCAAGGGGAACTCTCAGTGATTGAGCACTTCTCATCGTTGAATGAAATATAGAATTGGATTAAAGGGATATTTCAGCAAATTCATCAAATGCTGTCTGAATAGAGTCTGTGCCACGGCGTAAATCACAGTGTTAGTGCAGCAGCTCAGGAGCTGCAGCATGTAACCCAATTCCGCAACAAACCGATCTAACCATACAGACTCAAACCCCAAAGTGCACATCCGCAAACATATTGAATAAACCAATATCGTTACCCATAACAAGATGAAATTGGCCGAAAGCACAAAGAGTAATATCAAGGATTTCCTTCTCTCTCTCTCGCCCCCTCTTTTCTACTCTGTGTTTTTTCTATCTTTCTCTCATGCACAAATACACGTTCTTGAAAGGACACATGCAAAAAAGCATAAACAAACACACACACACACACAGACTCGCATTCAAGCACACACAAACATATACTCACTTCATTAACACAAGTAGTTCCATGCAAGTGACACAAATATGCATGCACACATGCGCACACACACACACACACAAACATGTACACAGAAACAAGCACAAACGCAGGCACACGCACTTACACACTATCACGTGCACACACGCAAACACACATAAACACACACAGACACAAATACATTCACACACATGCATGCATGCACATACACTCACACAAACGAATGTACACACGAAAACACACATGTGCACACAACGGCACATAATCCATACACAACGGCACATAATCGATACACAATCCAATGCACAGAAACACATAAACGAGCACACAGGAACCCAGAAACACCCTTCACACCCACACACTTCTGGACACACACATGCACACTCACACAGACATGCACACAAAGAAAAACACATATTCAATTCAATTCACAGAACACACACACATACACACACACGCCGACACACAAATCCACAGACACCCATATGGGTGCACAGATACTCACGCGAACAAAGAAGCATACATCCTCACACACTTAATTACAGAATCAGACACAGTCACGTGCACACAGGTAATACATACACTCTCTGACCTACAAATGCAAATAAAAACCCTCACACGCACAGAAAGAGAAATACATAAAACTAAGCACACAAACAGACACAAAAACGTTCACACACGGAGAATCAATCACACAAACGCAAGCACCCACATATGTAGCAATATTCACAGAAAACAAATAAATGGTACTCTCCCTCTCTCTATCTTTCACTGCCACACAATCATTAATACAGACATGCAGACACACATATGCAGATACGTAAAAACACAAACACACACAACCAGACACACACGCATGCACTCACATTCATTCACACATGCAATTCCATACAAGAAAAACAAGAACACGCAGAAGCAGACAAACACACACACTCGTTGAAGCACACAAGCACGCTAACAAATGCAAGAACATGATTACACACACACTCATACACAAACACAAACACTCACATGCGCACACATATGGACAAACTGATTCACATATAGAGAAGCACACACAAACAAACACAAACTCGCAAACTCTCTCTCTCGATCACAATCACACACATACACACACACGCCCATATACAATGATGCACACACAGGCACACATGCATGCACACATGGGAGCACAGAAATACATTCATTGAAACTGACACACGCGTAGGCACACAGTCATGCACACAAGGACATGCAGACAAACAGAGACACAAGCACACAATAACACGCACACAAAAACGCACAAACATTTGGCAAGGGTAATTAGGGGTGTGATATAAATGCCTGCATAGACAGCCAAAAACCACATTCCTTAAAAATGCAGTAAAAACCTCTCAGTCACTCGCGCATACAAACACACAGACGTAGAAACACACAAGCACACAAACTCTCACAGGTGCATGCACGCACATGCGAATACACAATAACACACACATACACTCTGCAGCGCAGCTTTTGAGTGAAGAAGCGTGGTTTATTTGGAGTTTAATGACTGAGGGAATTTAAGTCTAATTTTTATCTAATACCTAGAATTAATTTAAATTAGTAATTTACTAAAAAATTCTGTTTGGTGATGAAGAAGGTGATTTATAGGCCAGCTTTGAAAGAGTGTTTATGCAGGCACTGCTTGCAGCGTGAACTATTCCATTAGATAACTGACCAATACAGATTTTCAGAATCCAGATTCAGAGAGTATAATAACAGGCCATCTTACAGTGCTGAGATTTTTTGCATTCGGGTGCTGCTTTGGCCTGCAGCTGAGTGCTTAAGATAAGTTTGGTGACTAAGGGAGTTCTGTGAGCAGGGAACAAGATGATCCTCTGAGCACCGTGAGCAGGGCCGGCTAAGAATTTAATACTTTTATCATTTATCGGCCGCAAACGAGACTCCAGGCAGGGATGGTGCCTCCGGGGTGCTGGTGTGAAGGTCCTCTCAGAGTGGCTGAAGGAAAATCTCAAGGGGAGGGTGAAAAACCAGTGGTATACATCGGCACTAAGCACAAAGGCAAAAAGGGGAGTAGTTCCAAGAAGCAGAGTATAGTAAACTAGGAAAAAAGTTTACAGCGAGTACCACCGCCAATGTGCCCACGTCGCTGCTGTTGATACAGTTGTGCACGTGTGGACATGAGATGCCTGGGAGTGATAGTTTGAGGAAAGCTTAGGTTTGGGATTGGCGGCTCCGTTCACAATGGTGGTGTGTAACTCCAAGTAACTAGATTGTTTAGCCAGGGAGACAGTAAATGGCAGCAACCGAGCAGCGGGGTAGCTTTGGATGTAGGTCACTCAGAAATACAATTATCTTCATGACCTCAACTCGTGACTGCCTTGCGATTCACCCACAGCTCCCTGATCTGCTGCCCAACCCTAGTAAGAGAAGTAAGGAGTCGGAGCCGAGGATCAGGTTGACGTGTTCGAGGAAACACCATCGGCATTATCGCACTGAGCAGAAACAAGGTCAGGAAAACGCACTCCAGTGGGTACAAGTGTGGACATAGAGTGGTTAGCAATGGGTGATGAGCACGGTCCCTGTTTACAGTAGGAGATTTCAGCGACAGAGGTTTTATTCTGCTCCCTAATCGGCATCATCATTCGAATCAAATCCTGGGTGAGGATATGAGCAACACTTACCAGGTGTGGCCAACATATCAGTCCGTGATTATCACTTTAACCGGACACAATTTGTGCGGCATCCAGTAAAGCTTGCTCATGTGTGAAATGCCATTCATATACAAGATGTGTGTAATGCTGTATCTTTGGTATTTCGGTATTCCTCCTCTCCCTTCCAGGTCTTGCGTCACACTCTTGGAAGGCAGCAAACATCTGGAGAGATGCTGGATTAACTGCACGCTGGCCACCATGACGTTCTGCTGAGCCCATCGATGCCCACATGCACTGAAATCTGGTTAATTTTCACTGTCTTAACATTTCCCCCAATAACTGGTGTTACCAAAGATTTGCCTGGCCACGTTGCTGATACACCCAGTTGCACCGTGTCACAGCCCATAGCCCCCGAAGAAATGGTTCTGCAGACAAACAACTTTGAGCACAAGTCCATCTGGATTTGGTCTGCACATAGAAACATCGAGACCCGGTTGGGAAAGGATATGGCGGATCCTGCCATAGAGTGCGCTGAGCAGACTGCCAAAGCCGGTTGACAGAATGCCTCATCCCAGACCTTTCAAACAAACACCAATACATCGTTTGTCTGGTGGTCAGAAAAACCCTACCTGTCACTCACTTGCTGCATGCACAGAAACTAAATGCGTTAGAAGTTGACTTCCACATGGCCTTGGTGGGGAAGATACTGTTCTCTACCGTATTCTGGAATGTCCCCTTATAACGAAGTTCAAGAGGGGTTTACAGTGTTTTTTTTAATTTTATCGAAGTACATCCCGAGCAACTATGTGGCATAGGGTGCTATGCTCTACCGGCTGTTCCCAGTGGCATACATCGAGAAAAGCATCAGAAGCTGCTGCAGAGCCATAAATTCGGTGAAAGACGCTATATTCTCGGCTGAGACCACTTGGCTTTCAAGTGCACACCCTTGTCCATGTCCCAGCATTTAAGACTGGCGCTTTCCGAGGCCTTGGAGGACCAGCTACATAATGGAGATCAATTGAAAAGTTTAAGTGTGCCAGCTGTGAAGTTCACTTTGTGTCTTGAAAAGATAACCACGGTGCATTTCTTAATTCATCTGTTTTCCTCTCACGTGTGTAATATTATTTTGCAAAGCTAGATTCAGTTAGACATTGTGACTGTCAAAGAGTAGCTGCACATTCAGAGAATGGGAGTACTCTCTGTTTATGGGTCAGCCGGCATTTTGTGTGGGAAATCTGACCACAACGTGAGTGTTATCGACCACATCCTGTACCCGAGAAAAAAAAACACAGCCATGGAGGCAAACCCTGTCAGGGTCTGTGCTTGAGATGCTGTGTTAGTGTCGTCAGAGATGATCTGGCCTGCGTTCGAGAAAAGAGCATTGGACACAGCGTAGATTCCTCTGTCTACAGCTCATTGTCAGAACACCACAACTCAGTCATGAGATTTGGAAGTAAAAGGTTGTGAAAATGTTTAGAGCCACAGGATGCTTCAGGGACACTGGCAGTGCGTGTCTCTGAAGTGACATTTCCATGAGGTCTTTGTGGAGAAGGGCACACGTTTCAGGTTCAACCTCCCTGGAGAATCAGAGCCTTCTCCTGCTTTGTCTCTCACTCATGTCTGGGTAATTGACCATGCTTCTGTCCATACTTTGCAGTGGGAACTGCCTGAATCTCTGAAGCCTCATTCTGGCAATCACTCGGCTTTGAACTTTCTTTCACACATGCAGCCGTCCACCTGGTGCATAACGTTCTTCACGCTGTTGCTGCTCCTGAGCGTCTCTGACTGGGATGCGACCTGGTGCCGCACCCATGAACAAATAGACAATTGTAAATTATTAGCTGACTGCCGCAGAATTTAACGCAGAAGTGACCCCTGTTCCTGTTACCTCTGTTGCTGGGAGCGGCTTCAAGTTATTCCTCTTTCTCTATACATCCTCCTCCAACAAATAGCTATTTCACTTGCAGCAAGCTTTGAATGCCTTGTGACTCAATTATCTATTGAACATTCATATTTTCAGCAGAATCAAAAATACAACATAAAAAGTACCTGAGCTGTGGTTGATTCTGGACCAAATCCCTGTCTCTATCAGGATGAGAAAACCCAGCCTTGGGAACAAAGAGTATATGTCTGACCGTGACAGGAGTAGTTCAGAAAGCAATAAAAAAAAATATTGCAGATGTCTTGGTTTTAACAACAGACTGACATGAAAAAGAATTCAGGAAGAATTCTTCGTAATATACACAGAATTAGTTAGAACCCCGGTCGCAGAATGTTGTACAATTTTCAGCATCAGTCTTTGGGAAGTATTGAATTACATGGTGAAGATTCAGAGGTGATTTATTTCAATGTTTCCCAGGTTCTGCACACAATGGAATTGCTTGCATTGTCTCTGTAGAGCAGTTAAGCGTAAGGGCAGGTTAAATCTAGATTCCAAATTCATGATTGCTTTGATGAGTGATTATGGTGAAACTGGTGCTAGTGTCTTAAATTTCAGGGGCAAGCAATCACATATTTAAGGTAATTGAGAACAGTTTATGGAATACCAGTGCGGAGAAAGTTTTACAGGGGGCGAGAGTCCATGTTCCCGTGGGTGGAGTGGGCGGCAGACCCAAAAGAAACAACTTTCGATGTGAATGGGAAGATGTTGCAGGGAGGGTAATGTAAGACGTCTGGGCCAGAGGACCTGGCAGCAGTGCCACAAGACATTTAAAATGCTCACACGCGTGGTAATTGTTCCCAATGTCATCTTGACTTGCCATCTCCTCCCTAAAAGGGTACCGACCTCTCACAAAGCTCACTGTACCGGAACCCCATCAGCCAATCATAAGCAATTACTAACGATCAAAACCAAAATCTAATATTCACAATTGCCACTTCTCTCTCATACACCTTCCGCTGGTAGCAGCCTCACATTCACTAATCTCTGTCTCAACGTAACAGCAGCTATTCAGCTACAACAGTGGCGTCAGCCACCGAAGGACAGCACCATCACTGATATTCTGCCCTCTCTCGCTGGCAGGAAATTGTCACCCCCATAAACACAGGGAATGGCTGAGAACCAGAGGGGACCAGGCAAAGCTTCATCCCGTGTGCTTGAGGGAGGAGTTGGTATTCTGTATCATGGGAGCGGATGTGAAAGAGCATGTAGCATTAGATATCATGGCGAGTATCCGGGGTGAATCTATGTTACTGACATATGTCATTTCTGAACGCCCAGGCCTCGCTCATCCTGCTGTCTGGGATCACGATGTACAACTGCAGATGTTGAGACAATGGACATCTAGCATTCCACACGACCCAAAATCCTTCATCCCAATCCCCCACATCTGATTTCAAATTTGACAATGACAGTCAAAATCGGAAAGGCCCCCATTGAGACAGAGGTGGAAGGAGAGTTGGGTCGTGAAACAGGTAGGCAGTGTGGTAGGAGGAAGGGAAAGAGGGAAAATGGGTAAGTCGGTGGAGAGGAAAGAATGACAGCACTGATGATACAGCCCTTTCACTTGATCAGACGCTCACAGCCACAAACTGAAATATTTGCATTGTATGTAAAATAGAGACGAGTGCAGAGTTGTAATATCTATGTGCTGAATCAACGAGCAGCAATGGCATGCAGACAGCCCAGGTGGAAAAGTTAGTTCCTGTGGCAGCTCAACGGAAGGTGTGATCACAAACTTGTTCTCATACAGGGTACTCAGGTGAGAACTTTACTGGGCCCGATGGAAGAGGACATTAACTCCATGAAAGCACTAGCAGACCCAATGTGATACAGCATCTGGTGGATATTGTGCCAACTTCTGGTGCACTACAGTGCGAATCTATCAACAATCTCATCTCCACAGTAGGTGCTCAGACTGCTCTCATGAGATCCATGCCTGCTGCCATGTAGGCTCAGGCTGCTGCCATTATGGTTGTGGAACTCATTGCTCAAAGTGACATGCAGACTCTCTCAGTACTTCAGCAATGTGTGCTCCAGCAGATTGCTAGGATTGCTCACGTTCGAGCCCTTAGTAGTGACAGTGTATCCATGGAGCACGAAACTCCTGTCCTCTCTCGGGTAGACAGCATTTATTCTCCCTTCAATGCCAATCCCTCAGTGTCCTTGCTGCTACCAATCAGCCAGAATACTTCTGCCCATATCGAGGTGGTGCATTAACAATTTGATCCCTTAAGCACCAGAGCTACTGGAGGGTGTTCAGCAAGACTAGCTGCAGCCTCCCCCAGTGAAAGTCAACAGCCTTCCACCAGCCATGCTGCTACCACTGGATAAACACTATTTAGGAGCTGCAAGAAAGCTGAGGGAACACACATAGAAATAACAAATCGAAATTAGATGTGTGAATGATTCCGTTTTGTCAGTATAATTGGATCTGTTGTTGGATACATATGCTAATGAAAATAATTGTGCTGCTGATTTTTACTACAGAAAAGTGACCAAGGGGAAGCAGTAATGGGTGTTTCAGATTATTGCAAAAGTAGAGAATTATGGGAAAGTGAAATTCTCAAAATGGGAATCAAAGTCTTATTATGCAATCTCCGAAAGCCTGTCGAGCTCCGAGGCACCCAGGAAACGTTCTCCATGCCTCGTCCACCCATTCAACCCCACCCATTCCACTGTCCCACCGTGAGCACACGGGCCTCTCTCAACGCCATATTTTACACGAGGCGTTCCAATCTCCGCTCTCCAAGAGCTCTCCTTGGAATCGCCTCCCAGGTTGATCCTTTCTCTCAGACGCCTTCCACACGGGTTTACATCCATGGTTTTGAGCTGTTGTTCCAAAGTTCCTCTTCCCTGTGTCATCACACTCATTCAAGCTGCCTTCTATGCACTCTTCCTCACCGACTCAGCCATCAACAGTACCGCTATTTCACATTCACATAGCCAAGTGTTTCAAGAATTCAATTGTTTATTTGGAACTTCTCAATTCTAGCACTGCTTTTTATAACTTTAAAGCTATTTCCTGCAGTTTGTTTTATATTTAAGCACGAAACTTGGAACATTCCACTCTCCTTATTTTTCAATACACTTAACACATATTTTGCAGGTTCCTTATTCTTTCTTTGACCAGAATATCTTCTTGGGATTTTGTCCGGATTCTGTATCAAACTTTTTGCTTTGAGGCCTACTGGTTCATTGGGAAAAAATATTATCTCTGTAGTTCCCTCTTCCATAATTGCAGTTTCTCTTGGCACCTGTCATCAAAAAGATCTCAAACGGCTTGGTTTTGTGTGCAGGAGGAAAGGGCGGGCGTTGACTTGGGCTGCCTCTCTGAAACCCTGCTGTTAGGCAACAGCACCATTTTATTCTGCTCGTGGTTGCTAAAACTTCTCATATTCGGAAAACTCATTAGAAATGCAGACAATGTTCACAGTGTAATTAAAACTCAACTTAACATTTTCATACCACGGAGATAAATAAATACAAATAAAACTTAAACTCTAAAGAAAATAATCTTTCCTAACGCCAACGAAGGCATAGAACATAATACAGTAGCACTTGCAGCTCAATTGTAGATGAACAATGGTGCTGCCAGTAGCAATGCGTGTGACAATCACACAACTCCTTTGCTCAGGCTTTCGCCTGTTGGTCAGTGTAGTTATAAGTGAGAACAATTCGTGCATCACTGTTTCAAGCAATAGACCGTGTCCTTATATGTCCCTACTTGTTAACAGTATGAAGCAGAAGACAATAAATTGAGCACCTACTCCATCCATTCGTCGACGGTCCACTCCGGTAGATTCACAAATCACAAAAATGGTTTGCTCCATGATGTTCCCAGTGGCTCCATTGCAGGCGGTTTGCTCGTGTTATTTTCACGTTTCCTTTAGCGGTGGGGAGTTTCGAGATAGTGCGTGTTTAGAACAATATTTCGAGGGAGCTCGCTCAAAGACTCGTTGAATCAGACAGTTTAGAAGAGGCCCATTGGATCTTCGAGTCTGCACCGAGACGTGTGATACAGCTGACGATTCCAAACAATCCGATTTACCAGAAATTGTTCCATTGCCATGAATGTTATAACGTGCTAAGTGCTCATCCAGGTGCTTTTTAAAGGATGTGAGGCAACCCGCCTCCACCAGCCTCGGACCTCCACCTCGATCTCCAAGAGACCAACCACTGGTTCTGAAAAAGGTTGGAAGACGGTGGGAATGGCTGCCTACTTCATACTGATGGTATCTGTGCTGCTGCTAGGATGGTGAGCATTCACCAACATGATGCACTGTAAATCATCACATAGCTAACCAAAATTATGGCAGCTCACCACTACTTTCCCAAGGGCAACTAGACAGTGACGCCAAATCCAAGAAAATAATTAAATATTAAAACTAAAATTGGATTGAGATTTTTTTTAATTCCTGGAACTTTGACAGGGTCGCTCATGGGGCCAAAGTACACCATTGGGAAACCATTTGTTCTGTGAAAAAAAAAGACCTCTCATCATGCTTCTCCCTGCTGAGGGAGAAAACGATGTTCTTGCCTCATCCGGAGTGGATGGTCTCCATCACATATGGGATACATCGACGGACAGCATGCTGAGAGATTATGGATGTTTTATCCGCTCCTATCTGCAAAGTCCTGCAGCCACAAAAGTTCAATTGAACTCTGAACTTTACTGCCACTGATTTCATCGTCCTCACCCTGGAGTGAGGCTGCAAGTCGTGCTGAAGGAGGTTCCACATCTCTTTGGCTAACCCTTGTTGAATCAGAATCACATCACACTCTCATCCTGTTATGGCAGAGTTTGGTAAAGTGTTCTTAGAAAACACGGGGTAGGTTGTGCCGAGTCCGCCTCGTCCTCCCTCTTTATAGAGCTTCCCCTCTCAGCACTCTCTGCGCCAATTGTTGATCATTTTACAGTCACAGATGCACTGTAACTGTAGACCCCATGCCTCATCCAGGGTTTGTTAACTAAATCATCTGTGCACATTAACATAAGCAACAACTCACGTCTGAAGCTCCAGAAAAAAACATCCACAAGATCTCCACTAACTCTCCCTTTACAGAAGTCAGTCAAATCCCCTCAGCTTCAAGTTATCCACCTGGTACTTTTAGATAGCAATAGAGCAGGGCCGGGATGGGGGGCTGTAACTCGTGTTGCTGAACATTTGTTCAGTTGAGAATGACTAACACAGGCGTTCAATGGACAGGCACATGCCAACTTACAAAGACATATGTCAAAGCTGCTGAAGCCGCCTTTCCAACATTGAACAGCAGGTGGGAATCCCTTGGAAGTGAATGGCCCGCACCATTTCTTGGTTTGAGCATCGTTACTCCGGCACCAGTGACGCTAACTCCCAGCAAAACATCAGATTCATATTCAGGGGGATATATTGCGTGAAACCTATTAACTTAAAAAATGAAACTGCATAACATAAAACTTAAAGGAAAACAATTTGAGGGAAAAAGACAGAGGGGTTGGGATGAAAAGTACGACTGAGGCCGTGGTGGGAGCAGATCTGAATTGTAATAACATTACTGTTGAAGTGCTGCTGGAACAGGGATCAATACAGATCAGTGAGCACAGGGTTGATTGTTTAACGGGATTTGTGAGTCAACATATTGGCATGATAGTTTGGTTTGAGCTGGGTTTTAATGGAGTTTGCTAACTGAGAGTGAAACCACGAATGGATTGGAATTGTTGATTCTGGGCTGAGGAAGGTCAGGGTTTACTCAGCAGCCGGGCAGCTGATGAGTGATATTGTGTTGGAGGGATGGGGCAAGGCTGGGAATGGATATAATACGAGTTCAGCAATCAGCTCAATGTCAAATGGATCGCAAATGGTGTTAAAAGCTTGGTTTAACCTCAGATATTGCACAGGAAGGCTCGTGAATTCAATGGATCGGGAGCGGGGCTGCTGAGAAAATGTGAAGACAAGAGATTCCCGCTTCCCAAAGTTAAAACCACAATAACAATTTTAAAGTGAATTGTGATTTATAAAATAAATATCTGGACAGAGTGACTTACCAGGAACACCAACAATAGCCACGATGGGATTATAACCTGCGTGCATAACCAGAAGCGTGAAATAGATGCCATCAGCAAATGACAACGAAATAAATTCTGTATAAATCATGAACAGCCCCCAGGTTAAACTACTGTCCATTATTTTAACATTCGAATCTTTTCTTCTCAGGTTCTTTTCCATTCGTGTAACGTTCGAATCTATTGATCGTAGATTCCGATTTATTGTTGCAATATCACAGTCTATTGCCCTCAGATACTGATCTCTCCTCTCCCTACCTCTGGAGCCGCTGATCACTGTCAGTGTCGGAAGTAATGCCTCCGCTGTCACTATGTGATAACTCACTGAAAGGACTCCCTTATCAATAGAAGAGGCAAAGCATCCAGTGGCACAATTACAATCCTTGAACAGTGGCATTAGTTGCAGTCACTGAACAAACATGTTCTGTTTACCCCTTTCAAACCAGCACTTAAATTTCACCATACAGTAGAGCATTTACCTTGTCCGGGTGGAGTAGATGAGGGCAGCTGAGGGAATGAATGGGAGAAACAGCGAATCCTTTGGCAAAAAAAAATAATCCCTCCTTGGATTTGGCAGTGGTACCATTGGACTGGAGGTTTCTAAATGTCCCACCCACCTCCCCCATTTTTAATAACAGAAGGTATGGAAACGTTCTGCAACTACAGAGCAGCCAGGGTAATGTTGATAATGGGAACAATTCGGGTGGCCATAATTGTGTACAGGCATAGATGTTTCTTTCTAAGAAAATAAGATATATAAATGATCAAATGCATGGATATGTCAATTGGAAGTCATATCGGATAAACTTAATGTAGGTCTATTTCTATGTAACGAGATTCCTGATGAGGGAACTGAGCTTGATTTTATGTGAATGAAGAAAGTGTGATCAAGTGTCATGTACTGGATTTGAAATAGAAACTGAGCCCCATGTATGAAAGGGGCAGTAAAAGTGTGGATGTTATATTGGTGAAGAGACAGAACGCAGAGGGAAGTGGTGGCCGATGATTATTCAGACTGGAGGGGAGTTTAAATTGATATTACCCCGGGGTCGATATGAGGTGCACTGCTCTTTATTATACAAATAAAGGACAGAGGATTCTATACAAATTTCATAATTTCTAGAACTGGAGGGAATGCTTTTAACAATAGGCATTGCCCATTTATGGCAGATCTGATTAGATTTATTTTTATTTCACTGTTGTGACACTTTGGAACTAGTTGATTCAGGCGGCAGTGCAGTCGGTGCCACTGAATATTTTTCTGGCAGCGGAATGTGGATTTTTATTAACAATGGAATTAATGGTAATTGGGAGTAAATGGAAATATATAATATGAAATACAAACAGTTCATCCATGACCTTGTTGAAGAGCAGTGCAGGATCCATGTGCTAATTAGTCTACTTTGTCTCCAATGTCATTTGTCCGTATTTGCAGAAGACAGGAAGCTGCAAATGTAAATACCGTGGAGGGTAACAGTAAGCTTTAGGATAATATACACCGCTCTGTGAAATGGAGAAAAACGGGAAATGGAAATTCAATTCAGGGACGTGTGCAGGATACATTTGTGAGGAGGAACCAGGAGAGAGAAAATAAACTAAACGAGGCAAGTTAAAACTGTGCTGGAACAGAGCGAATACATGTGCACAATTTGTAATAACTAGATAGACAATTTGATATGTTTGATTAAAATACACAGAGAATGTGTAACTTTATAACTAGAGACAGATAGCACAATAGCAAGAAATTATGGTAAAATTTCACAGATCACTGATTAGTGCTCAGCTGTAAAGATGGGTCTAATTCTGTCTGGTGCATATTAGAATGGATTTGAGGGTCTTGGAGAGCTTACAGAGGGGAATTACTAGAATGGTGTCAGGGATAAGGGATTTCGGTTCCATAGGGAGACTGGAGGAGCTGGAATTGTTTTCTTGAGATCATTCAAGAAAAGAGGTAGCGAATAGATATCTCCAAATTAAAGTGGAGTTTTGAGAAAGTAAGGAGAAACAGTTTCCACTGGAACAAGGAACACTAAGAAGGTTTACAGTTAATGGTTAAAGTTTCCAAGGGGACATAATGAGAACATTTACTCTCATGCAGTGTTTTTAGAATCTGAAATACACTGTAGGTATGATGGAAGGCGCCTCTTCGGGCTGAGGTTAAAGATACCATGGCACTATCCCGAAGAAGGGCATTGAGCTCTCGCCAGCGTCCTGGTCAATATTTATACCTCCAACAAAATCATAATGAAACAGGTTTTCTTCTGTTGAGAGCTCAGTCGAGTGACAAATATCATGGCCAGAATTTTCCAACTGATTTGTGGATGGCATGGCCCACATATCAGCGCATAGAAAGACGGGCGCTGATGTCACGCGAGCTTGCCGAAATCAGCGAGCGCCATCGTGATATTTCGGTGGGTCGGCACGTTCACTTCGCCAGCCATTAATTGGAAGGTTCGTTAAGGTCCTTAATTTTCCAATTTTGTTCGATTTTGAAGGGCCCGTGCGAATTTCGGGTCGGTGCATGGGCCCAATGGGAAGGCAGGTAGGTGATTATTTAAGACACCTTTTGCAATGACAGCATATGTGGATTCAGAGGTGTTGTTCATGTTTTAGATGAATTTATAAATGAGGAAAGTGTTTAAAAGTTGCATGCGTGATTGTTAATAGTTACATCGATTTTCACGATCTCCTTGTATATTTTCAAACTAGTCTTCAGACAGTAAACTTTCTCGGGCCTGCAGATTTCTGGAGGCCTCCATTTAGCCTGTGGATATGGGTTCGGAACTCTCCACTGGAGGCAGCACCCCTGAGAAAGAAAGGAGGGATAGAATAAGGATGAGGCATGTTCTAGACATTCTGCCTCCAGGGGAGCCACCTTTGGGAGGCCATACGCAGGCACAAGGGGCAGAGAACCAAGAGGTTGTCCAAGGTGCAAGGTTCCGCAGAAGATGCCAATATCCTGCTGCCAGCGTTGAACCAGCGACCTGAATATGACTGAGGTGCAGTGCCGAAGGAGGCTCCGACTCTCAAGGAAGACAGTCAACTCTATCTGTCGGATGGTTGGCCGTGAGATCTCCGCTAACTTTGTGGGTGCCCACACCATGCCAGCGATACTGAAGCTCACAGTTGCCCTCCTCTTCTATCTCTCTAGCTCCTTCAAGGAGCCGGTGAGTGTTTTTTGTGGTGTCTCCCAATCAGCTGTCCACAATTGTGTAAAGCAGTAAAACAGATACTCTGTTCAGACCGATATGAACGTGCATCACATGTGCCGCGACCAGGCAAGTCAGGTACAGCGAGCCAGAGGATTTGCGGCCATTGCTGGCTTTCCCGCATCCAGGGTACAATAGCGTGCACACATGTCGCCATCAACGTGCCAGCAGGTGAAGCTGGTGCCTTCGTCAACAGGAAGGGCTTCAACTCCATAAACACGCAGATAAAATGTGAGCATAGATTGCAGATTTTACAACCCTGTGCCAGGTTTCCAGGCAGCTACCATGACGCCTACGCCCTCAGATAATCCCAGGTGCCAGGGCTCTTCAGTTCTCCGGCTGGGCTGGATGGTTGGCTGCTTGGTGAGAAGAACTATCCCCTGTGATGGTGGCTCATGACGCAAATACGACGTCCAAGAACAGAAGCTCGGCATCAGTAAAATAGTAGCCAGGGCACAACAAGGGCTGTGGTGCAGAGAGCAATCAGACTTCTCAAGTTGTGCTTCCTTTTTCCGTACCGCTCAGGGGGCGCCTGCCAAAACTCACCAAAAAGCGCCTCTATGATAGTGGTGGTCTGCTGCGCCCTGCATAATCTTGCGCTGGAAAGGGGGATGCAGTTAACAATGAAAACCTTGACGCCACAGATGAGGCTGCACATCATGAATCCAGCAGTATCTCAGAGGTTGAAGAAGCACAGGGCGATGATGAGGGCAGAACGATGAACCACATTTACACCAAGGAGGCAGAGAGACCAGCGACAATTTAATCCAATGAACCATCAGCAAGTTCCACACACATGGGTCAGGCCGAAAAGCATTGCCTGGCACTACCGCAACGTGGCACTTAGGTGCCACATCTTGCACCAAATCAGTTGCTAATAAGGTCTTAGGACAGAAACACCAATATCCACTCAAGCACTCATGATAAATATGTAAAAAAGAAAGAATTACCACAAGCAAAATAGCCTCAGCCGTGGTTACAAAGGTGGAATTTATTTTGTCCAAAACAAAAACATACCTTTTGTAAGCGATCAAAGGACAACTCAAAATCAACAGTGACACAACCGTGGAGTGCCTAAGGTGCGTTCTGCTTAAACTTTCAGGTCCAAGGGCTGGGTACGGCCCCATCGCTAGGAGTCGCTTGAGAGGCAGCCTCCTGACTCTCGGTTCCTGCAGGTCTCGATGACCTTGGCAGGCGTCCTCTGGCCAGTGGAGCCTCTGATGGTGTCGCCTGGGAGGGAGTTTCCATTTCCAGAAAGGCACCACCCCAGGTGTCGTATCCTGAACTGTAGAAACGTCAACTGGCAGAGGGGTGGAGGAGCTACTGCTCTCATCCAGAGCACCGTGTGAGGTCCTCGCAGCCACGCCAGGCAGCTGCTGCGCCGACGTGAGTGCTGAAGCTACGTCGCTGCCCACCACAGATGCATGAGCAAGGAGTGCCGGCACTTGACATTCATAACATCTCCCTCAATGGAAAAAAGCGCTTTGAGGGCTTGCAGGTCAGATCGAAACCCAATCATATTTCGATCCTTTTGTTGGAATCCCCTCTCTTTGTGAGTTGCCAATCTCTCATTGAAGGGATCCCGATGCTATGCCCTGAGGGCGGATTTTTCATGGGCACTCTGCCTGGACTCCTCCGTCGTCGCGAGCAACTGAAACATTATCCCCTGTGATGGTGGCTCATGACGCAAATACGACATCCAAGAACAGAAGCTCAGCATCAGTAAAATAGTAGACAGGGCACCACAAGGGCTGTGGTGCAAAGAGCAATCAGACTTCTCAAGTTGTGTTTCCTTTGTCCGTACCGCTCAGGGAGCGCCTGCCAAAACTCACCAAAAAGCGCGTCTCTGATAGTGGTGGTCTGCTGCGCCCTGCATAATCTTGCGCTGGAAAGGGGGATGCAGTTAACAATGAAAACCTTGACGCCACGGATGAGGCTGCACATCATGAATCCAGCAGTATCTCAGAGGTTGACGAAGCACAGGGCGATGATGAGGGCAGAACGATGAACCACATTTACACTAAGGTGGCAGAGAGACCAACGACAATTTAATCCAAAGAACCTTCAGCAAGCTCCACACAGATGGGTCAGGCGGAAAAGCATTGCCTGGCACTACCGCAACGTGGCACTTAGGTGCCACATCTTCCACCTGTTCAGTTGCTAATAAGGTCTTAGGACAGAAACATCAATATCCACTCAAACACTCATGATAAATATGTTGAAAAGAAACAATTACCACAAGCAAAGGAGCCTCAGCCGTGGTTACAATTGTGGACTTTATTTTGTCCTAAACAAATGCACACCTTTTGTTAGCGATCACAAATACATGGGTCCCTACTCAAAGGCCAACTCATAATCACCAGTGACACACCCGTGGAGTGCCTAAGCTACCTTTTGCTTACATTTTCGGGTCCTAGGGCTGGGTGCGGCCCCATCACTCGGAGTGGATTGAGAGGCAGCCTCCTGACTCTCGGTTCCTAAAGGGCTCGGTGACCTTGGCAGGCGTCCTCTGGCCAGTGGAGCCTGTGATGGTAACGCCTGGGAGGGAGTGTCCATTTCCAGAACGGCACCACCCCTTGTGTTGTAGCCTCAGCAGTAGAAATGTTAACTGGCAGAAGGGCGGAGGAGCAGCTGCACTCATCCGGAGCAACGTGTGAGGTGCTCGCAGCGACGGCAGGCAGCTGCTGCGCCGACGTGAGGGCTGAATCTACGTCCCTGCCCACCACAGATGCAGGGGCAAGGAGTGCCGGCGCTTGGCGCTCACAACATATCCCTCAGTGTAAAAAAGCGTCTTGAGTGCTTGCAGGTCAGATCAAAACCCAATCATATTTCGATCCTTTTGTTGGAATTCCCTCTCTGTGGGAGTTGCCAATCTCTCATTGAAGGAATCCTGATGCTCTGCCCTGAGGGCGGATTCTTCACGGGCAATCTGACTGGACTCCTCAATCGCAGCGAGCAACTAAAACATTACCTCATGCAACCCTGAGAGTTGCAAACGCACTTTCCGCCGACATTCCTGCTGCTGATGCAATGGGTACATTTCCAGAGGCACGTCATCAGTGTCGGATTCAGCATGTGCCTCGTCCTCTGTAGCTTTCTGGCTGCTGTAGCTATCGGCAGTGTTTGGTCCTACCATCTCCTCCAACGATCATGATGTGCCCTCTCTACTTTGACCAGGGACACAAGCCGATGTTAAAGTCCACATCGATGTGTCTGCGCTGCGCTGGTGCCTGGCTGCCTGAAATGATGTGCCACAATTTGCCATTGTTGGCCCTCAGGGGTGGAGGGGGGGCGGGCGCGGGGTCGAGGTAAGGGTCGGTCTGGTGGTGATGATGAAATTAATAAAACGGTCAGTGAATCAGTGAGCGTACATTCAGTTCAACATTACATCCCGTTCCCCCCCAGCCTCATTAGTCGCTCACCCTTCAAGACCCTAAGGAGAAGAATGCTGGTGAGTTGCTAAAGAGTCAAGACGATCCCCAGAGATTAAACACGCATACAGACAGGCTGCTCAAATGGCCTCATGAATGGCATATCGGATGTCATGAACCATCGGAGTGGGGAGAGTGCCACACTACCTGAGCTGAATGCATGTTTGACCTGTATAGTTGCGGGGCTGAGGAAACATCGCAAACAGTAGCGTCATTTGACGTCGATCACAGGAAATTGAGAGGTCACAATATTGGCCTTCATTCCGTAACGAGGGGTAAAGACCGGGTGGGCAGAACACAACATTTTCCCTTGGCGCAGTGATGAGTAACCTGGTGGAAATCATCTTAGTTCAGTGCCATGATGTTCACAGCTGAGGTGCTCAGGACCTTTTGGACAAAGTAATGTGGGATGCACTAGCTGAGAGGGTGCTAGACAACCAAAATCCCCTCAGATTAAATAAGTCTCTGGCTGCGCAGCAGCGACCCAATTACATGTTAGGCCATGGTGATAAGAGTAAGGTGACATTGGAATGTCTTGGACACGCGATTACTCAAGGGGACGAGGGTCCGTTATTTATGACCCACAGGTCAGAATGTCTCAGCCTGTGAATGAGCATTTGTTCAGCATTAACGATTGCAGCAACCATCATTGTTTTGGATGTTGTGAAAAAGAGTGGATCGGCCTGTGGACCTCAAATAACTGCACGCCGGACCCCAGACACACCGCCCGCGGCCGCTCTGGCCTCCTGACTGCAGTCCATCTCCATGGCCTGCTCTTGAAAATGCATGACGCGCTTAAGCTGGCGCTCCATGGCATTGTCTTGAGTTTTTGCATGCAAAACAGAGAAGATGATTTAATGGGGCAGCAGGCGCACGTCCCATGGCCACTCCCAGTGTGGCAGATCAAAGCCCGCTAATCGATAAGATGGGTTTCGTCAGAAGCAGTTTATTAGTGATCGCAACTTTCTCCCCGTCCTTGGCCGAACGGATTTCTGCTGGTATACCTAGCTGAGGGAGATTACTCCAAATGGGGCACCGAGATGGAAGGTGGGAAGTAGGTCGATTGAATATGTAATTGTTGAGAGGAAAGGAAGGTCCATCACAAATGTTTTCAACCAACTTGTGGGTTTCCATCAATCGGCGAATATGTGGGAGATTGATACTTGCTAGGGAAGAAAGCCATGGGAATGTAAAAGGTAGAATTGCAGTTTGGATGTGCAATTTTGCATTCAAGTTACTTTCAACAAGCTGTGTGTGTGTAAAGAGCTGTGTTACACACCTGCACAATACACTGCAGTGAAGTATGACAGAGCAAGTGCTGACGTGCAGAGTGTTGTGAGCAGGACACAACCAAGATTCAAACAGTTTCATTTATACGGTGTTTCTGATTTTAAATTTGCTGCTGTTTCCTTCAGATGTTCCCGAAAGGACAGAGTCCAGTCTAGAGAATCACCCAAGTATGTCGTGTTTGGATCACACTTTTGCCTCTAAATCTCCATGTATATATACAATTCTATTCTGACACTGGCATTATGGAGATGAAAAACACTGGATAGAGCTAACGAAGTATTTAAGTTGGAATGTGCTGCGGTATTCTTCAAAGTTGCAACGCCTTTCTCAATGATCTGGTCCAGGTTGCAGAAGGATGGCGCTTGAGTCGAACAAAATATGCTATCAGCTCTGTAGAACTGGTCTCAATATCGTCTGTTGCAAAAGACTATAATCCTTTGGAAGCAGTTCAGGGAAGGTTCACAAGACTAATACCTGGAATTGGCTGGTTATCTTATGAGGTGATGCTGGACCAACTAAGCCTGTATCCGCAGGATTTTAGGAGAACAAGAGGCGAATTGATTGACACATATATGATCTTGAGGGGTGTTGACAGGGTGGATGTGGAGAGGATGTTTCCTCTTGTGGGTGAATCTAGAACTGGAAGACAATGTTTATAAACAAGGATACGCACATTTTAATGGAGATGAAGCGACATTTCTTCTCTCAGAGGGCTGTGTGGTTTTGTAACCTTCTTCTTGAAAAGGACTGGAAACAGATTATTTGAATACCTTAAGACATAACTGGATAGTTCCTTGGTGGGCTATTGGGCGCTAGGTTATTTGGGGTAGGTGGGATTTGAGGATACTATAATATCAGCCGTGAGTTTATTAAATGAAGCAGCAGAGTCGTGGTGCCACGTGACCTACTACTGATCCATTTCGTGTGTTTTTACGTTCGTTATCAACTGCACAACTATTTAAATACCAGAGATGATTCATAAGAAAGGGTGCACTGCAATATTACTTAAAAAGTCCCAGGAGGTATTCCACCAGAATTATTTTTTATTGGTTTGTATTTCCTGCAGTATCTCATGACCGGTCTGCTGCAACTGATAATATATGTTCTTCTATTTATCTCTCTGTTCTCGCAGCTCGGTTAGATTTCCTGTTTTTTGTGGATTATCATAAATAAATATTTCCACATCGTCCCGTAGCTTCCCTTATTTGTGTTCTGGAATTCAATTTCAGTGGTGTTATTGCTATAAATCTTCACCAATTCCCATCGCCCAACCCTCGTGTATCTCTCATGAATAAAACAGAAAAATATAGGCAGTGTTATTGAGCATTTCAAATTTGACCCATACTGATAATATTTCTTCGAGTGATTGCACAATATCCGCCCTTCCCTTTGTCGGCTACCTGGGTAATCTAAAATATTGTCTTCGCTATCTCAATCTTACAAGCTACTTTTGTGATGTTGAACCGACAGGTCAAATGACACTGCTTTTCCATCCTAGAGCGACACAACGTTTTACCCCGTCCAATGTTACAAATCGGCAGACATGCTTCTGTTAAATATTTAACCATATCACTGTATACAGTAAGCTACCATGATCCTGTACATGGTTACCTCCTTCTACATCCGGACATTCGCCACCCTATATATCGGAAGGCGACTCTCAAGTACAACGAAACACCCCCCCCAACCCCCCACCACCCCTCCGCCCCGCGCTCGCACCACAAAAAACCCACCCATGCTGTATTACTGGAAAAACATGTTTTAATCCCAGCAGCACAGCACCTCCCTTTTTTACAAAGGCTCTGCACAGGATTTACCAGGACCAAACCTTTGAGCTGAAAACGAGCGATGTTCCTCCCCAATTTACCCAATTTATCCACATAATCATTATTAACCCATGAGGGCACTTCACAATCACACGTTTGTCCAATTATATCAAGGTACCAAACAGGACACTCGGAGCGTTCCGAATGGTCTCTTTGGAGACATTCCAATCCTCCTGCAGCAGTTTATTGATAGCCCCAGCATGAGATTCCAATTGTTCCACCAGCTTCCCTAGTTGGACGTTCATGATCTGACATCTTTTAGCTCAGAGTCCGAATTGACATTTTCTCCCAATACAAAGCTCTTAATTTTACCTTTAAGGTTTTGCATCTGTGCCTCCAGTGAGGAGAAATCCAAACTATTCATCAATGCAGTACCCATTTTTAACATTGCTGCCACATCACTGATTGAATCTCTTTTCCTCTTTGAATTAATCCATTCGGCTGCAGGCTTCTAGTATTGTTTACAACACACCGCCCCTGTATCTTAGTCGAGGACTTGATCCAGCACGTGTCATAACAGTCTGTCATAGAGACTACTTGTATTCTTACCACACCAATTCGGTAACCGTATCAATTTTAAGTTCAACGTCACCTCTATCACCTCAAGGTGCATATCATGATACAATATTTCCAAGTTTGTATTAATGCTAAACCATTTGATGGATCCGGCATATAATTTTAGATACTCCACTGCCCGAGGTGGATGATTATGCCGCAGGATCGTTAGCTTGGATGTCTTCTTGGGCAATACACCATAACTTCAAAGGACCGCCTCCGGACCCCGTGCTCCTATGAAGGAATGTCTGTGTGCTCAATCAGCTCTCCCTCCTTTTGAGTCCAGCAGACTTAAATGGCCCTAATATATCCATAGTTTTCCCAATCAGGCCTTCCTCCGAGTTCGCCCTTCTCATTTTGCAACTCTAAAATCATTGATTTTGACGTGGGCCGATGGCACGCAATTAAGCGGTGCGCCAAATCACCACGTCTGGAGCTGTCCCGTCCATGGGTAGCACTAATCTGCAATTATTCGAATTTATGATCTTCAAGGCCAACGTAGCAGCAGGACTAGTCCTAACTTTTCCCCAAATCGGACCTTTGATATGACCTCCTGTCCTTGTCATTTCAGGATGGCTCTGCTGCTGAGATTAATCTATTCCCCGTCTTCCGTTAATTTGGTAATCTCATCGCATTCCGTTAACGGGACTCGCCTCCAACCTTCAACAACCTTTAATAAAATCGTGCATGTTTTCGAATGTGGCCTGGTGTCAAAACATTGCCTTCCTTTGCCCACCTCAAGCACCAAGACACAATGTCATTTAAGGCTGGTTTCTTCACAACACCACGGTTACTTTAGCTATCCGACCGCGACCCATGATCTTGTAGTCCCATGTGAGGAATAATCGAATTCCGGATTAAATCAGGTGAATAGCTCGTTCCTGAGGTTTGGTCCCCATTCTACATCCGAGTCCAAGAACTTAAGACCTAATAAGGTATCCCACATGTTCTACAAAAGAAAAACATACAATGTAGGAAGGTTATTTCTGTGTGTGCACAGCTGTTCACAGGCACAGGTTTATTTGATACCTACGGAGTCTGATTGCTTCTTTGCATCTATTTTCCCGCTGTTTCACCTCCAATGTGAGGAAGGTCTTTATCGTGACCGTCCCCGTTGTGGTGATCGCCACTCCCCCATATCCCCCAATCTTGCCTCACTTCCTTTACACTCTGTGGTGATATGGCTCCGTCTGCATTTTCTCCATCAGTGTCACCATCACCGACTTCACTCCACTGTTGTGGGGTTTATAGGTGTTCCTCCCCGTCCCACTCCATTGACATGATGTGACCATCCATGCGCATCACAGTTTCTTTTCGTTGAGCTGTTTTGTTCTGGGAGATTTCTAGCGTCAACTGGTTAATGTGCAACCTCTTTCCACGTTTGGACATTTAAACATTAGTTACCATGGAGCTATCCTTGTCCATTATGCTGCAGGATCCTCTGGACAAGTGTTCAAACACACCCACCTTTGCATAATTTCGCATCATCTCCTCATTACTGATACGCCATTGCTGCCAGTATCTCGGAGCCAAATGCAGCCTGTTTGGTTGATGCATCTCGCCAACAATGTTGCCCCCCTAAACGATCAGCTCTCCCAGAGTTTTTGAAATGAGATTTCACAAATTGTTGCGTGGCAATCACCTGGACGGGCAGTTCAGAAATGGTTGGCAACAACAGATGCATTTGTATACACACCGGTCGCCCAGTTACCAACTCGTGATGAAAATACATCGTTTTCTTTGATATTGTTCTCCTAATTCCCATCAGAACCAAAGGGAGAACATCATACCATTTCCAATCATGTTCATTTATTTCTTTTTGAAGGGCCATTTTGAATATGTGTTTCACCCTTTCCACTTTCCATGAAGATTAGCGGCTATGTGGCACATGCTATGTGCCTCTCATTCCCTACATATTCACAGTGGCCTGCATCTGCGGCCCTCTGACCTGACTGCCCTGCTCCGATTCTAAAACCGTGGGCAGTCCTGATCTACCAAAGACTTATCCCACTAAAGTGTTTGATGTCCAATGAACGGAAGCTGAATTGCAAGAAAATACTTCGCCCCACTTTGTAAAATTAGCTACCGAAAACAGGCAGAATTTCACCTACTACTTTGAGGTCGGGGTGACCTTATACAATATACCTGAATGAAGTGCCAATGCCCATGAACTGTTCGAGTGTATCCAATGGGGACATTCCTCAAGTGTGGTTCTGGATTGTTTGCATCACAGACTAAGCAACCTATGTAAAAAAAAAAACAGAACCTCCAAGCATAAGTTCCGATAATTAAGTCTGCCTTCAAAAATGTTATTTTATCATTTTGTACACACATTCCAACCTCACACACCCAACATATTAAGTGAACCGGTTCAGAATTTAAGATACAAGTAATTAACGATGTAGCTAATACTTTCCTGATCACTTAGCAGTTACAAAGTAGATAGCAGTTTTTTTTTAATGCAGGTCAAGGTAATGCAGCACTGAACTTGGCTCAGCATCTAGATTCCTATGGCTAACTCAGAACCTTGTGAATTCAAGCCCCACTTCAGGATTTGATCACATAATCAACAGGGAATTAGGTACTACTGATTTGTTGGAGGTGTAATCATGTACATGGGTCCAACATCTTAATATATTGATCAGTTCAACTGTGGTCTCAGGAGCTGGATCTCCATCCCCTGGGCCTCCGTGTGCTAACACCAACACTTCCACTCTGTATCACTGAGGCACCGTCCACCTGTCCCCTTTAGAAGTATTTTTTCCTTCGCTTCTATATGATGTTCGCTGAGTAGAGCCTCGAACAGGGTTCATGCTTGTTTTACCAGCAAAGCTGCCTTGAAAACCACATCTTTCTGTTGCACCTCCTCTAGGTCGGGATGAAAGTGTATGTTGTTATGACTCTCACCCCTGGGGTAATAGTCATCAGCAATCCTGACTGGTAATGTTCCCATGATGCGCACTGTTTTGCTCCTCTCCAGGGTTTCTCATCCACCTTCTTGGTGCCCCTTCACCTTGGATATATTATAGAAAGAGCCTGTAACTTGTGAGTATAACAATCTCACTCCACTCGCCCTAGTGTCTGTACTATGGTCCTCAGCATAGGGGCTGTAACGAGTGGTCATCAATCTGCTGAAGTGAAGGCCCGCCGAGCCCAAGTGCCTAGAGGTTATGTTCAGGAGCTACATGTGAACATTGAATCTGAAAAGACAGTGCAAGGAGTTGGGAACTCATGGGAAGCTACACATATCACAGCTGCTAATTCGGCCTGCTGTATGCTTAGTGTGGCTGACAATTTACTGGCCATCTCTATACCGCTTTCGCCATCATCGATAACCAACGTGTCTTCGATTCGCCTTTCTCCAAAAGAAAACTGGAACTACTCACATAGATGGCTTTCCCCTACGGTGTAATCCGGCTTTTAATCTGGCACGAGTTTCCCAAATCACTTCGGTTGTGCAAGTGTGAAGTTTTCCCTCATCCTGGAAGTGTGCAGCTAACCGATTCAATGTCTTCAATTTCAAACCCATGTCACCCTTTAACACGGTTCACCTTGCTACACACGGGCTTGGCACTGCTCCCTCCTTTATCCACCCCTTCTGTAATAATGCACTTGGAGTGTGGATGGGGCTCATAGTCATTCCACTGGTTCTGGGATAGACATCAAAGTAATTCACTGCCCAGAAGGTGGCTAAATATGTCTTTCACGTACTGGATAACCCTTTCGTAACCCTGTAAACATCCTCGAGATGTAGGCTACAGGTCTGAACTACCAATTCAGTTCCTGCATGAGCACTGCAATTAGAAGAGATTCAGTGGCTGCTCCCATTTGGAGTACAATCTTCCTCAGGATTAATTGCCCCAGTACTGCGGCTGCCTCCAGATACTGACTCAATTTTACAGAGGCATCATCACATGCCTCGTCTCAATTTTAGTTCACCACTATTTGTGTTATTCTCAAAACGGGTCGATCTGCACTTTCAATGTAATGCCCGTAGGACTCTACCCATCCCAAGAATAGTCTGAGGGGCATCATTGAGCCTAGTTGGTTTAACATTTGCATTATCTGCTGCTTCCATCTAACTATGGGTCTCTCTCCATGTCTAATTCCCCCATGTAAAACTGCACATACCCTGACGCCTCTTGGCTTTTTTTTTCATTATTTATTTTTCTCATTGATGCCTTTCGCAGCATTCCTTACAGATCCATTAACAATTCTCTTTGTTCTTCGCTAATTTTCTGTGAATAGCAGGCGATCATCCACATTCTGCAGAAGCTTCTCGGGCTGGCATAAGGAGAAAACATAAGGGTCGACAGGAAGCAAATCTATTCCATGTTAGAGGGATCAATTACCTGGGGGATTAGATTAATGGTAAGGGGCACGACGCTCAGAGGGGATGGGAGGAAGATTTTTTTTAAAGCCAGAGAGTGGTGGGAATCTGGAACTCACTGACTGAAAGGGTGTTCGAGGCAGACACACTCATAACATTTAAGGAGCAATTGGATGTGCACTTGCGGTGCCATGGTGTACAAAGCTATGGACCTAGTGCTGGAAAATTGTAGTAGAATACTTAGTTACATGTTAGAATGGCGCAGACCCGATGAGCCGAAGGGCCTTTATCTGTGCTATGCACCACCATGACTGTATGATTCTAATTTGTCCTGCACTGGGTGAAGAACCGATGAGCTACTTTGAAACGATGGGGCAGACAATTCCAGGCGGACTGTTGCCCGTATAAATGTGAAGGCGTACTTCTACTGGTCTTCCGGACGGACCGACACAAACACAAACCACTTGGACATGCCGAGTCTTGTGAACACGTGTGCTTCACGTGGTGGGGCGACTATCATTTCTCCAATTTCCGCCACCGTTGGTGTACACGTTGAAAGAATTTGGTGCAAAACTCAGTAATCGGTTATAATTCAGCGCAAGTCATCCGGTTTCTTAACCAGCAAGATGGGAGAATTGGCAGAGCTTTCTTCTCTACCAGGGATTCTACAGATGTCTGTCTATCCCTTTCTGCTTCCATTGGAAATGTCTATTGTCACTGCGACATGGACTTGGGATCAACATCAACATCGACTTCCATGTTTCTAAAATCCCTGTCATGAAGATATTAATGCATGAAATAAAATTGGATAATACTTTTACTTTTAAATAGAGATTTTGTCTCTTTTTGTGAATTAATTGGCTTAGAGCCTGCTAGTCTTCATGCTTTGATGTGTACTCGTCCCGATAAGCACGAAATGTAGAATGCATTTATGTTTTGTGAAATGAGCACTCAAGAAGTGGAGTGAAATGTGACAGCTAGCGAGCAGAGACAAAACAATATGTTTATATTAAATATAAAATTGAAACTATGAAATAGGTTTTATTGTTAGAAGAGTTGGGTTCCGAGAGGCTGGTGATAAAATGAGAATTTACATTCTATGAGCTGTGCTCGGTATAACTTCATTTTTTTGGGCAGAGGGAATGTAAAATCAAAATAGCTGAATGCCTGCACAGGAGCCAATTTGAAAGGAACTTCATTTTGAAATGGTAAGGTGAAAACATTTTCCCTGATATCATGTTAAATCTATGGGTGCGTTTCCCTTAAAGGAGATTACTTTTGCAATTTAACTTGTGTGCCTTAATAAAATGTTTCATTATGTTTAATATAAAAACTCTCATTGAGTGGTGAAGTAATTCCTGACCTTAGTGTTGGATCCATATTGCACAATATTTTCCTTTTGATTTGTCACTACCGTTAAATTCCTTCATTAATCAACTTTTTTTTTACCCCTTCCTCTTTTCCTTCTTCCTCATTAGGCAATATATTTTTTTCTGAGTGACAAAGCATTTTCTTATACGCGTGCCACTGCCTAACGACCGTCCATTCTGCTAAACTCCTTTCCTAGTCCATTCCAGCCAACTCTGCCCTCATTCCTTTGTACTTACCCTTGTTAATGTTCAGCAGAGTTGTTTTCGACACCTGTTTCTCCAACCCAAAACTAACTGCTAAGTTCTACCATTTTAGGGTCAATCTTTGTTCAGGGATTTTTACTTTGAGATGATTTATTAAACCAGCCACATTACACATCACCAGATACAAAAAAACGCATTATCCCGGGTTAGATCCACAAATATTGTTATAAGAAAACGACCCAAATATATTCTAAGAATTATTCTTCTTGGCGCCCTTTGCCATTTTGGTTTTCCTATCTACATGAAGATTAAAGTAACTCATGATTAACGTGTTGCCGTTTTCACAAGAAGTCATTGTAACCTTATTTATTGTCAGTCCTACAATATTGCAACTATTGGGGTGGCTAAAGACTACTCCCTCTCGTGTCTTGTTCCCCTTGTTATTACTTCCCTCCACCCATCTGGGTTCTAAAACTTATAGGAGATCAAAGATCATTTTTTGCTACCATAATTTTCCAACCCTAAATAACAAAGCTTACTTAACATCCTTTAATTCCATTTACTTCCTGCCTGTGCTGTTGAATGTACCACTAAGCCTAAATATGTTGTTCCCAGCTTTGATCATTTAGTAACCACGTCACCGTAGTGGCGAGATGATTATACGCATTAGCCTCTGGTTCTGACATTTATTAATTGATTTTGTACCGAGTTATGCGTCTGTTTAAGCAAACAAAAATTAATTTTCCCTTTTCTAGCATTTTACCCCCTTTGACCCTATTTGCTGCTGTTTTATTTAGGTTTCCGCAGTCTGTCACTTCCTGTCATATTTTGACTCTCAATACCTAAATAGCTGCCCAGAAGAGCAATCGTTCCCATTCGATTTTATATCCTTTACATATCCCTTCTTCAGAACCTTCATGTCCAGCGGTCCCAACAACCACTCTCCCCCTGCCCCCAATTATTTTAAAGCCCTCTCTACAGCCCTAGTTACTCGATTTTCCATGACACAGTTCCCAACAATGTTCAAGTGAAGACCATCCCAATGGAAACCCTCCCATCCACCATAATTTTGCCAGTGCCCCATGAACTGAATCTCATTCCTCCCACAGAAATCTCTGAGCCACACATTTATCTAATTTAATTTATGTACCCTACAACAGTTTAGAAGTGGATCAGGTATTGCTTGGGCTATTATTATATTCAGGTCCTGTTTTTTTGTAACTTTGCTAATAACTGTTCAAGTTATATATGCAGAAACGCATTTCTGGTCCTGTCAATGTCTCTTGGCACCATCGTGGACGACAAAAACTGAATCCCTCCACTCCTATTCCAAGTTCTTCGAAAGCCCTGAGGAAAGATCCTGCAATCTGACAGCGGGCAGGAAATTCAGCCTTACGACGCATGCTCACAGCTGCAGAGAGCATTATCTAGGCGTTTAATGATACTGACCCCTACCACTAATACGTTCATATGTCCAAACTCCACTTGAATAACTTCCCGAACCATAGTGTCATGGACAGTTCGCTCATCCCTCCAACAGTCTGCACTCCCGTCCACAAAGATTTGCAATAACCACGCAATCTTTGGGCTTTTTCAGGGGTCGAGCCTTGTCAAACGTTCTAACCTGGGTCCGCATACATGCCTTGCTTGCAGTCAGAAAGCCTAGTCCCTAATCGCAGTCCATGCTTTTCTTAACTATTCTGAGGGCTGCGGCCAGATCCTGGATCAGCGTGTCCAGATAGCTTCCCCTTTCCGTGCTGTTGCACAATGTTTCCATTCAGACTCCAGTTTCCTCAACTCAGATCCAAATTTCGTCGATCTGCAAACTCTTTGTAAGCGTCTTCGCCCTTGATGACCTTGTTGACTAGCATCTCCCATGTGCCGCAGTAGCAACAAATCACTGGTTCTCCCAAGGCTATTTTAGTTTATTAAATTTATTAATAATTTACTCTAGTATACCTGGTATTTATCCTTGAAGAACTCCTACTCTTTATCATGTATGCTAATAGATTTTTGACCCAGTATCAACCTTATGCCAAACAATCCAATTTTAGGAAAGAAACGATAAAGACAAGAGATCTAAACACAAAACTAAAGAACTTAGTTTTACTTTATCAACTAGAAACACTCATAATTTCTACTCACCAATCATCTGCTCTCAGGTGCGATTTAAAATGATAATGTGGAACCGGTGGAATAAGTACATTTGCATTTTCAGACGGCATTCGATTAGGTGCCACAAAAAAAAGCATATTGCACAAGACAGGAGCATATAAGATTGGGGTAAATGTACTAGGATGTGTTGAGGATTGATATTTGCCCACCCAATTAACAGGTTTGCGTCCCTCGGTAGAGCAGCAGTGGATGACGATTATATTCAGAAGGCAAATACGCATTATAAATCAGAACCAAAGAGCTGGGGTAATCGGAGAATGAGATAGTCCAGAAGGGGGCAGAACAGGACACGACATGTGGTCTCTTACAGGCAGGGTTTTTGACGGCAATTATCCCAGGGCTTCTTCGCAAGCAGAAGGAGGTACAACAGTTGAATGTTCTGTGAAAGGCGGCTTTGCAAGATAATCAAGCACGATGGAAGGTCGAGGGTTTGCTCGAAGCACCTGATATAAAAGTTAACAATGGGATTTTTTTTTAGGGGAGAGGTGCATTGCGCCTGAATAATACAGATTGGAATTGATGGAGTTATCGCACACGTATCCAATAAAGTAGCATTTTTTTATCGGTGAGCTCCCTTGTTTTGGGAGGATGCTCGCTTCTTGTTTTTAATGTGGAAGCACTTTCCACACTTGGGCAATTGAACTGCAGACACCATGAAGCTAAGCTTGTCAAACATGCTGTAGGCTCCTCTCTACAGTTGTGCAGATGCATCCGCACTTGCGTAGTTCCGAACCCTGACCTGGTCACCAATTCTCCATTCCTACCATTTTATCGGAAATAACTCCAGCCTATTTCGTTGTTGGTATTTGACAATAGTGTTGGCCGCCTGGAGCTTCAGATCTCCCAGAGATTCCCAAAAATCCTTCACAAACTGTCGTCTGGGAACGATAGGGAAATGCAGATTCCAATGGGTCGCCGTTTACGAACTCGTGCTTTGTAGACACCGTTCCCTTTGATATTATTCTCCCAAAGAACATTCACCCACTGATCTTGGGGAATCTCCTGAATTTGCCGTTCGGCTATTCTGGGGAGCAGCAGATTTTGGGGGCATGCATGTTTCACCCAGTTTTGGCATCGGGAGGTGAATACCCATTCTCTTTAATATTATACTCCTTGTCCCCATCAGGACAGAAGGGAACACCTCATCCCTTGTCCTTACATGTTCATTTAAAGCTAGACATTTCTACTGTGCAACTCATCTTGTCCAGTATCCCTGAGGATCGGGGGCAGTGAGTCATATGCCATTGCCCGGCTATTCTCAAGAACATCAGAGTGGTCTGTATAATCTGCCCTGTGGAGTGACTGCCCTGATCCGATTCTACAACCTTCGGCAGTTCCCATCTACAGAACATTTCTCTCACTAAAGTTTTGGTATTCATAGTGCAGTTGCTGACTTGCATGTAAATGCATCGAATCACTTGGTATGGTTATCAACGAACACCTGATCAAATGTACTTCCCTTCTCAGTGGCCGGGGGTCGTCCTTTAATGTGAATTGCAGGCGCTGCCAAGTCCCAGCAACTGGTCGAGTATGTACAATAGGCACTTTGCTTCTGTGTGACACTGGATTATTAACAGCTCAGACTAAGATACAATTACTCTAATCCTCCACATCTCCCCGCAGAAGGGGCCACCAACCTCCCATATTAATCCGTTCCACTGTGGTCTCAGGAGCTGGATCTCCTGTCCTGGAGACTCCATCTGCTAACCCATCACTTCTAGTCTGTATACTTCAGGCACCATGCACCTGTCCCATTAAAAGAAAACCCTTCCTTCAGTTCTATATGATGTAGTCGGAGCGGACAATCGATTGAACTTCCTGCTTGTTTTACCTGCAAAGTTGCCTTTTCAATCAAATCCTCCTGCTGTGCCTCATACAGCTGGGGAGGAAGGGGTATGTTTTTATCACTGTCACCCCTGAGCTAATTACCATCACCAATCCAGATAGATAGGGTTAGCATGCGCTGTTCTGCCCCTTTCCTGAAATATTATATTCTGTTTCTTGGTACCTCAGCACCTTGGTTTTGTTTTAGAATGTGTCTTCCCCTTGTGGCTATAACTATCCCCTTGTTCTCGCGCTATAGTCTGCACTGTACCCCTCAACATGGCGGCTCTAAGAAGTGGTGAACCATCTGTTGAAGTGAAGTTCTGCCGTTTCCAAAGGGCTAGAGAATATGAAAATGAGTTCCATGTGAACAGAGAAAATTAACAAAGAGCATAATGAGTGGGGGACTCTTGGTCATGGGTTAATACATGTGTGTCAGATGCTAGTTTGGCTGCTGTGCGCTGAGTGCGGCTCACATTTTAATGCACATTTTTGTGCTTCTTTCTCGGTCATACATACTAAATCATGTCTTCCCGTCGCCTTTCTCCACAAAGCTGGAACAATCCGGGTAGATGCCTCTCCCTTCTGGGTGTGCCCCTGCTTTAAATTCGCCAGTATTATCCCACACCCCTTCTTCAGTGCAAGTGAGAGCCTTCCCATCTTCCTGGAGTTGAGCAGCTAACCGAGTTTCAGGCAATGCCGTCACTTTAATACCCTTGTCCTCTGTTTACAAGGTCCACCTTGCTGTACACCGGCTGGACACTGTTGCCTCCTTTATCCGTCCCTCCTGTAATAATCGAGACTGACTGTGCGGGTGCTTAGAGTCACTGAGTGGATTCTGGTGTACACGGCAAATTGCTCTACTGCCGTCTGACTAATATCTGCTTGTGTCTTTCCTTTGGCTCTCAGTATTATTTGCTTTAATTCCTACTATATTATCACGTGTCAATTAAAATACCCTGCCATTTGGGTCACTGCTCAAATTGATCTTTCAGGCAGTAAAGATGAGCAGCTCCAGTACCGACATTGGTGGTGCACTGCATGGTCAATTGGGCACCCTTCCTTTAATGCCAAACACTTTCACCTTCTCCAATCGTCCTAATGAGTCACTTTCCATGGTGTCCTGAAAGCCTTTGGCACCATTTTCTACGAACACTTCAAAAAACTCCACTGGGGTTTTCCGGATGATATTTCCTTTTGCAGCCAGTGTTGACGTTTCTAATTATTTTCTCACTTATGTATCTAAGACTTTCATGCTGCAGATTCTATAAGTTGCCACAAACAATAAGAAACAGGAGCAGGTGTCTGCTGTCTTGCTCCTCAAACCGCCAATTAAAATTATTATGGTTAATCCTCTACATCAACTCATTTCTAAACCAATCCTCATTCCCATTGATTTCATCATTATTCAAAACCCATCTATCTCCATCTTATATATCCTCACTCAACTAGCAGAGATATAAAACTTACAGGTCTGTAATTATTCCGGCTTTGGCAAAACTTGCAAAGATTGATAATGTATTACCATTGACATTGCTCAGAAGTGACAGAGCAAAGTGGAATTCGTTTAACATTGATTCAAGTTGCCGTCTGAATACACTGAATCTGCAAAGTTCAACTTCAGGATTTGGAATACAATGTCTTAAAAAGTGGACTTCAGTGTCAGGGTTAATAACAACATCAAGATAAAAACAAAAAGCTAAAAGCTACTGCGGATGCTGGAAATCCAAAACAAAATAAAAACAGAATTACCTGGAAAAACTCAGCAAGTCTGGCAGCATCGGTGGAGAAGAAATCAGTCAACGTTTCGAGCCCTCATGGCCCTTCAGCAGAACTGAAGCATAGTTTCAACAAGGGAGAAATATAAATTGGTTTAAGGTGGGTGGGGGGGAAGAGACACATTGAGGGTGTGGTGTGAGCAGATAATCAAAAGATGTCAGAGACAAAAGGGTCAAAGAGGTGTTGAAGGTGGTGGTCTTTGTCTGAGAAAAGTGCTAATTAAGAATGCAAGACAGGATATTCAAAGTACAGCTCTAGTGGGGGTGGGGTGGAAAGACTAAAGGTTTTAGTTTTAGATTTAAAAATAATGGAAATAGGTGGGGAAAGAAGAATCTATATAAATTATTGAAAAAAAAGGCGGGTGGGGGGGGGGGAAAGAAACGGGGTGGGGATGGGGGGAGGGGGAGTTTAAGATCTAAAGTTGTTGAATTCAATATTCAGCCCAGAAGGCTGTAAAGTGCCTAGTCGGAAGATGAGGTGCTGTTCCTCCAGTTTGCGTTGGGCTTCACTGGAACAATGCAGCAAGCCAAGGACAGACATGTGGGCAAGAGAACAGGGTGGAGTGTTAAAATGGCAAGCAACAGGGAGGTTTGGGTCTTTCTTGCGGACAGACCGCAGGTGTTCCGCAAAACGGTCGCCCAGTTTGCGTTTGGTCTCGCCAATGTAGAGGAGACCGCATTGGGAGCAACGAATGCAGTAGACTAAGTTAGGGGAAATGCAAGTGAAATGCTGCTTCACTTGAAAGGAGTGTTTGGGCCCTTGGACGGTGAGGAGAGAGGAAGTGAAGGGGCAGGTGTTGCATCTTCTGCGTGGGCATGGGGAGGTGCCATAAGTGGGGGTTGAGGAGTAGGGGGTGATGGAGGAGTGGACCAGGGTGTCCCGGAGGGAACGATCCCTACGGAATGCTGTCAAGGGGGGTGAAGGGAAGATGTGTTTGGTGGTGGCATCATGCTGGAGTTGGCGGAAATGGCGGAGGATGATCCTTTGAATGCGGAGGCTGGTGGGGTGATAAGTGAGGACAAGGGGGACCCTATCATGTTTCTGGGAAGGAGGAGAAGGCGTGAGGGAGGATGCGCGGGATATGGGCCGGACACGGTTGAGGGCCCTGTCAACGACCGTGGATGGAAAACCTCGGTTAAGGAAGAAGGAGGACATGTCCGAGGAGCTGTTTTTGAAGGTAGCGTCATCAGAACAGATGCGACGGAGGCGAAGGAACTGAGAGAATGGGATGGAGTCTTTACAGGAAGCGGGGTGTGAGGAGCTGTAGTCGAGGTAGCTGTGGGAGTCGGAGTGGGAGTCCCTTCCCACCTACATCCGTGATTCCTCTGACACCTTACGTCACATCAACAATTTCCAGTTCCCTGGCCCCAACCGCTTCCTCTTCACCATGGATGTCCAATCCCTCTACACCTCCATCCCCCACCAGGATGGTCTGAGGGCCCTTAGCTTCTTCCTTGAACAGAGGCCCCAACAATCCCCATCCACCACTACTCTCCTCCGTCTGGCTGAACTTGTTCTCACACTGAACAATTTCTCCTTTAACTCCTCTCACTTCCTCCAAATAAAAGGTGTGGCTATGGGTACCCGCATGGGCCCCAGCTATGCCTGTCTCTTTATGGGGTATGTGGAACATTCCTTGTTCCAGTCCTACTCCGGCCCCCTCCCACAACTCTTTCTCCGGTACATCGATGATTACTTCGGTGCTGCTTCATGCTCTCGTCGGGACCTGGAAAAATTTATTAATTTTGCTTCCAATCTCCACCCCTCCATCATCTTCACATGGTCCATCTCTGACACTTCTCTTCCCTTCCTTGACCTCTCTGTCTCAATTTCTGATGATAGACTGTCCACCAATATCCATTACAAGCCTACCGACTCCCACAGCTACCTCGACTACAGCTCCTCACACCCCGCTTCCTGTAAAGACTCCATCCCATTCTCTCAGTTCCTTCGCCTCCGTCGCATCTGTTCTGATGACGCTACCTTCAAAAACAGCTCCTCGGACATGTCCTCCTTCTTCCTTAACCGAGGTTTTCCATCCACGGTCGTTGACAGGGCCCTCAACCGTGTCCGGCCCATATCCCGCGCATCCTCCCTCACGCCTTCTCCTCCTTCCCAGAAACATGATAGGGTCCCCCTTGTCCTCACTTATCACCCCACCAGCCTCCGCATTCAAAGGATCATCCTCCGCCATTTCCGCCAACTCCAGCATGATGCCACCACCAAACACATCTTCCCTTCACCCCCCTTGACAGCATTCCGTAGGGATCGTTCCCTCCGGGACACCCTGGTCCACTCCTCCATCACCCCCTACTCCTCAACCCCCACTTATGGCACCTCCCCATGCCCACGCAGAAGATGCAACACCTGCCCCTTCACTTCCTCTCTCCTCACCGTCCAAGGGCCCAAACACTCCTTTCAAGTGAAGCAGCATTTCACTTGCATTTCCCCTAACTTAGTCTACTGCATTCGTTGCTCCCAATGCGGTCTCCTCTACATTGGCGAGACCAAACGCAAACTGGGCGACCGTTTTGCGGAACACCTGCGGTCTGTCCGCAAGAAAGACCCAAACCTCCCTGTCGCTTGCCATTTTAACACTCCACCCTGTTCTCTTGCCCACATGTCTGTCCTTGGCTTGCTGCATTGTTCCAGTGAAGCCCAACGCAAACTGGAGGAACAGCACCTCATCTTCCGACTAGGCACTTTACAGCCTTCTGGGCTGAATATTGAATTCAACAACTTTAGATCTTAAACTCCCCCTCCCCCCATCCCCACCCCGTTTCTTTCCCCCCCCCCCACCCGCCTTTTTTTTCAATAATTTATATAGATTCTTCTTTCCCCACCTATTTCCATTATTTTTAAATCTAAAACTAAAACCTTTAGTCTTTCCACCCCACCCCCACTAGAGCTGTACTTTGAATATCCTGTCTTGCATTCTTAATTAGCACTTTTCTCAGACAAAGACCACCACCTTCAACACCTCTTTGACCCTTTTGTCTCTGACATCTTTTGATTATCTGCTCACACCACACCCTCAATGTGTCTCTTCCCCCCCACCCACCTTAAACCAATTTATATTTCTCCCTTGTTGAAACTATGCTTCAGTTCTGCTGAAGGGCCATGAGGGCTCGAAACGTTGACTGATTTCTTCTCCACCGATGCTGCCAGACTTGCTGAGTTTTTCCAGGTAATTCTGTTTTTATTTTGTTTTTAATAACAACATCTTTGTGAGAATGAAACTCGAGTTTTAAAAAAGAGGGTGGGAGCATGTGTATACGTTTCACAAGTAGTTGTTGAAATTTCACAAGCTGCTCCTTTAGACTCAGCACCCTACTTAATGTGACCTTGGTACTCTGAATGTATGTGAGGAATTGTTGGCGGTCTGCATGGCCCTGTGCCATTGCGCTGCAGTACTGTTGCAGTTTCTGTATCCACTCTTTCTGCTCCAGGCTCAACGGAGTCGGTTGTTGTCAAGAATTTAGACGTCACCGTTTATAAGTGAATAAATGTCTAAGTTGTGAAAGATTTTTTTCTCTCTGATTTTGATGTCCAATGACACTATAAATGTCCGAACCTTTCAGACAGCTCTCTAACGGCAGGCTGCTTAATCACAAATTAAGAAGCGACTTCTGAGGGAATGAAGGAAACTTTGACTCAAAGTTCACATGAAAATTCCCCTTATTAAAACCCTCAACTGTTACCAAATAAAGGACGTTTCGAGTCCCAGGCAGATATATATTTTCCTCCAGGGTGAGCATGTCCCTGGAAGCTCTAAACTCTCAGGCAAAACAAATATATAATCGATCTCTACAGTTGACACGATTCAGTCTTCTGGATTAGAAAACTCCCACACCCTCCTACAGTTTCTTATACAATGAGAAACTGTATTGCCACTTCACTGCCCTCTCTGGAAGCCTGTGGCACATGTTGATCACGGGTTGTTAACCGAATTTCCTGACCACAGTCTTCGTTTCACGTTCTAGGAGTTGAACCATACTTCCGTTTCTTCATAACCCTTGATTTCCTCTCATTAAATATCTGTCTTTCTCAGCCTTGAATATACTTAACGGCCCAGCCTCTGCAGCCCTCTGTGGTAAATAATTCCACAGATTCATGACCCTCTGAGAGAAGAAATTTACCCTAATCTCTTTTTACATGGAAGCTCCCTGGCTCACAACTATTGATCCTTAAGCGGAATTGTAACAATAAGCTACAGCAACAAATTGTAATTCACTTTTTCAGCTTGATTTTAACCAATGTTTTTTTTTTCATTGTTTAAAGAAGGCTTTTGCCTCTAGCCCCAGGGGTGGGAACGACCCTTAAATGTTCTCGGACAATATTCTGTTCAGTTAAGTGTGGTCAAAACTCCTATACAATGTGTTATTTAAGGCTCATTTTTGCAGATAAACACATCGCCCCTTCTTCACTCCCACACACCCTAAAGGAAAAGGAAGCTTTTCTTCCCTGTTCCTGGTATCGGGTGTACAATTCCTCCTTCTCCCACTGTCGGCCTGGAATCTTATCTTCCAGTAACCGCGCTTGATGATTTGGGCCTTCAGGCTGCTGCGTGGTTTGACTGTCACTGGCCGCACACTGTAGTCTGCTGGACAAGACAGGGTAGTCAGCATTAAACAGTGTAACTTCATTAAAATATACACATGATACATTCACTTTGAAAGACCAATTGACATTAACTCAAAACTGACGTTCTCCTCTGATTACAAAAATTGGGATTTTATCAGGTGTTTCAGATCCCTAAAATGTTACAGTTCAGGGATAATTTTCCACATCACATGTTGTCCTTCTATAGATTGATCCACTGAAGCACATTATCCCACAGCATGAATTGTTCCCTTTTTGAATATTTATACATGTTTAGATTTATATTATTCATTCCTGGGCTGTGGGAATCACTGGCTATGCCAGAATTGACAGAGAACGCGGTGGTGGTGAGCTGCCATCTTGAACCGTTGCATTCAATTTTGTGCAGGTCAGAGCTGTTAGGAAGGGAGTTGCAAGATTTTGTCCCAGTGACGCCGATGGAACGGCCACATATTTCTAAGTCAGGATTGTGAGTGCCTTGGAAAGGATCATTCATGTGGCTGTGTCCCCATCTATCTGCTTCCTTTGTTCATCTGAAAAGTACTGCTCATGGGTTTGGAATGTACTGTCGAATAAATCTTCAATTTATCTTATAGATGGTTCATACTGCTGCTAATGTGCGTCAATGGTGGAGTGAAGATTTCTTTGTTCAATGGGTTGAAAAGAAGCTGCTGCTTTTCCTGGATGTTGTGGAACTTCTTGAATGTTGCTCGAGGTGCACTCCTCCAGGAAAATGGTGAGTATTCCATCACATCCTTGATTTGTGCCCTTTAAATAGTGATCATGATTTGAAGTGTCAGGAGGTCAGTTATTCATCCCGGGATTCCTAATATCTGACCTCGTCTTGTATCCACAGTATTTGTATGGCTTGATTAGTTCAGTTTCTGGTCAATGGCAAAGGCCCAGGTACTGATGTTGGAGGATTGATGCTTGACGTCTGTTTTGTTGGAGGTAGTCGTTGCCGTGCACTGTTGTAAACCGAATATTGTCCTTTGTCAGCCTTAACCTGAATATGGTCCATGCTGTGTTATGTATCTACAGCATAAGGAAGAGAAAAGATTAAAGCATGAAAGTAGAAAACAATGAGTGTCAGCGTGAGACAGAGAGACTGAGAGGCGGATCCGAGGTTCACAGGGATGTTGTGTGAGTGTTGGGCGTCAGGCAGGTAAATTGTACAGAAGTAGAGGAGAGGGACCATTCCGGGAAAAATCGGGAAAAATTCGCTTGTCCTGGATGGGCAGCAGGGCGACCAGCCCCTGTGGGAACAATATTTTTTTTTCTCTCCTGCTAAAGATAAGCAGGTCTGTCGCGAAATGTACAGTGAATTTATGATCCCATATCCTTCTGAAACACTGCATAAAATGGCAGCGGACAAGTCAATGCTTGAAGTAAGGGAAGGTGTACACGGCCAATTCTTAGAAATGTATTTGGTGGCATGATTGTATGGTCTATACGAGGAATGGTTAATATTCTTGCCTTAGGAGCCAACATCCTTGCAGCGATTTTTGCCACAGAAAAGATCAGCAGTGGGCTTCGGGACAATGAAACGGACAGTGGGAACAGCTCTGAGTTGAGAGAGGGCAGGGGCATTGAAATAGCTGGAGGCAGTGAAACGGGTTGGGGTGAAGGGAAGGCTGAGTTTCTGTGCTGAGAGGTTGTGCTCAGCATATAATGGGACTGCCGGACTACGGGAATGGACTTGACCCCAGCTCTAGGGGGAGCTTTAAACCCTTGCCTGTGGTCACTAATAACGCATTCGTAAGCGGATTGGCAATCTGCCCATTAGGGCCTTGAATCAGAGACAGGAAACAATCCAGATGCAGGTGTTCTGAGAAAGATTTGGCTCCAGTTTGATGGATGGCAGGGAGAAAAGGCCGCACGTGGGATTTTGAACAAATCCAGGGGGGAGGTTGTGTGATATAAAGGAGACAGCCCCTCAGGCATGAGTTTGGGGAAAAAGGCTCAGTGGTCAAGGTGCTGTGGAGTTTGTCCATTGTGGAGAAAATCGGCACATTAAAGGAGAGGGTTAAAAGTCTTTCACAGAAAAGGGGAGCAATGGAGAGTCACCACCGACTCTCATTGTACGCGACTACATGAAGGAGGTGGAGGGTATGAGGAGGAAGTGGGTAAAGGGTATTGAACGCTTGTAGTGATGGTGATGGGTGTGTGTTGGGAGGTACTGAATCCATGTAGCGCTGGAGCGTTGGTGTCTTGCGGTGCCTCATCATGGAATATATCAATGTTGGCAGGGCCACGCCCAGCCCAATTACCTGTGTTCAATCAGGGACCATAAAGCGAAATGGGGGTGGGGGGGGGGGTGGGGGATGACAATTTGCGGACATTGAGGTGGCAGGGACGGGGCGGGGAATATCGAGTGCATACGGGACCGTCCCTTTCTCTGGTGTTTTGCTCATCACCTCCATGACTCCCATTTTCCAACGGGACCGCGTTTGTTTTAGAGGGACTAACAGGTCGATGTTGAATCCTTGCTCAGTCCGCAGTGACAATAACCGTTTGCAAAGGACAAGGAGAGCGCGTCATTGACAGCTGTACAATCCCTGGCAGAGCTCAAATTTCTGAGAAACATTATGCCGCACATGAATTCTCCCATCTGGGCTTTTTAATGAAGCGGGCGGATGGTGGACAATGAGAATGAATTATGGGCCTTGAAATGAGAATAGAACATCCTTTGCTCCGACGCTGGCAGCAGTAGCAGGCCTGGAAGTTGACATCCCGAGCCAAGGAAGGCTGTTGACGGTACTGGACATCACCCAGGAATTGTGATCCGTGTCCGCCCGGGCGGAAGAGCAGGACAAGTCCGCTCTCACTTTCTAAAGACAGCAGGTCCACCTGGGAGGTCCTGCGCCCAATGATCTCTCAATAATCAATAGATATTTCACCCAGTGTGTTGCAGAGAGCCTGTCAGGGGTTAGCCAGCATGGCCATCTAATCCAGTCTGTCTATGAACTCCTGTTATTCTCACAAACGAGGGAAGGAAATCGGGATTTGTTACAAGAACTGATTGGACTGTTGGGGAAGGCAGGACTGAAAGTCAACATCCAAAAATTCTCAAATTGGCCGTGGACCAAGCGGTGGAGTACAATTCTTGGGCCTGACAACCAGGCATTGGGGAAAGCAGGAGGCAGAGTTGAACGGCAGAGCGAGGCATTGCAAGAGCTAAAATGACTCTTTTCGCTGGGATTGGCCCAATCCCAGCTCTCAAAACATTATTGGGACTAATGAGATCTTGCAGGTAATTTGTTGAAAGGGATGCCTCTCGGGATGGAACCCTGTTGAGCCTCACATAGAAATGACTGAAGTGGGTTTGAATCAAGCATGTCAGGATGAGTCATTACAGGTAAAAGCGGAATTTCAGAAAACCCTAAATCAGAACAATGAACCCGCGAAAGCTTTTCAGTCCAAAAGTATCAGCAAAAGAACATTATAAATGTTCAGTTCTCGTGCAAAATCAATTGACATACTTGCTGGTATATCATGCCTCAAGAACATTAACTAAGTGAGAGAGAGAAGGTGTATTGAATCAGTGAAATGTATCCTTTAGCCACCTCTAGGGCAGTGAATCACTTCGATGTGTACACCGGACTCAGTGACTTCACGCACCCACCACACTCCGAACAGGTTATCACTGGAGTGATGGATATAGGATGAAACAGTGTTCTGCCCTTGAGTTACATGGTGCACTTTGTTACCAAGGCACATTGGTTCGAAGGTGATGGCATTGACTAAGACTCGGTTAGCTGCTCAACTCCAGGATGAGGGAGAGCCTTACACGTGTACAGTTTAAGGGGTGTGGGGACCCGTGCTGGATTTAAAGATGGGACAAATTCAGTCATTATGTGGATGGCTCCCCTTTTCTGGAGATAGGTTAAGCAAATACAGGGTTTGGCAACTATGATAACGAGAGTTATAGAAATGGTCGATTAATTGCCAGCCGCACTCAGCACAAAGCAGGTAAGACTAGCGGCCGTCACTCACACAGTCACCCTATGGAATTACCCAGCCTCTTCATTGGCACCACTTACATAATCTTTCACTCACTCCACCACCGACACAAAGTAGCAGCAGTGTTTACCATCTACATGATGCACTGCAGGAATTCACAAAGGCTCTTTCGACAGCACCTTCCAAAAAATCGAACTCTCCCTTCTCGACCGACAACGGCAGCATACACATGGGGACATCGCCAGCTGAAGGGCACAACCGGATTTTGCCTCAAGAATGCAGAGTGGAAGTGATGGAGTTTGCACACGGATGCCCCGGAGCAGGATATACAGCTCCTTAGACGACACTGCAACGTCTTAATATTGTAGTAGGTTGGCCCCATAAGTAGAGAGGTATGGGGGGTTACAGTAAATGCTGTTCAGTCTGTGCTGCAAAAAAAGAGCCCCACACAGAATTAAGGAACCTATTGTACACACACAGCAAGTTGATGGGCCTTGACTTTACATTCAGATCGATTATATAGGGCTACTCCCGACTTCTAAGAAGTGTAAAAGATCTTCCTGATGTTGGTATCAAATTTTATGAAGTGTTTTGATGCATTTCCATGTATGTCAGCTACCGCATTATGGACAGCATGCACTTTAGTGAGAGAAGTGTTCTGTAGATGAGGACTGCCCAAGGTTGTAGAATCGGATCTGAGCTTTGACTTCACAGGGCAGGTGATGCAGCCCACCCTGATGTTGTTAGGGATAGATAGGAAATTTCACGTGCAACACAGCCACCAATCTTCAGGTACAGTGGAAAGGATTAATTGCACATTAAATATGACACTTTGTAAAGAGTTTAATGAAGACGAAAGGAAATGTGATAAAGGTCTGACTGAAACCCTGATGGGAATAAGGAGAACAATATCAGAAGGTACAGGAAATTAACTTCCCGAGCAGAAACTTGGCGAACCACGCACCGAATTACCCATCTGCTAATTCATATGTTTTCCGAACAGCAATTCCAGGACATTCCCAAGGATAGATTTGCAAAAGGTCTTTGGGAAATCCCGGGAGAGTTGAACCTGCAGGCGGCCACCTATATTGGCAAATCCCATCAAAGGGATAGGCTGCATTTGGCTACAAGACAATGGCAGGAATGGAGCATCGGTGATCAGCTGATGGTGCGAAGCTACGCAAAGATGCTCGTGTTCAAACCCCTGTACAAATGATCCTACAGCACAGTGGAAAAGGCCAGATACATAGCATCTGCTTTGCAATTTCCAAAAAGGGGATAGTGGTTCCACATTAACCAGATAAATCTTAGAACAACCCAAAACAAGACAGCTCACCGACAAGAAACTATGCTGTGCATGTAGGGTCACACAATTTCAAAAGAGTTGGATTGTGAAGTATCCTCAAATCCCACAACAGGACGGTGAGGACTATTTTGGTGAAAGTGATGGGACAAATATTGCAGCAGGGGAATCCAACACTGGGTAAAGGAAGTGTGGAAAGAAGACGAGGATATGGGGGTGTGGCTATCACAACAAGCAGACGGTCTGGACCACCTCCTCCCTCACATAGGAAGAGAAGGAGCAGCAAAAGACAGTCTAAGAAACAATCAGATTTACTGTATAGCTAGTAATCCTGTGCCCGTGAACATGTTTGCTCACATTGCAATATATTGTGTATTATTCTTTTGTAAATGCTGTGGGATATCTTAGTCGCGTTTACGATCTCGGCCTGGGATGCAGAATTGGAACCAAAACTGTGGGCAATAATATTCATCTGTTGCAATCCGAGATCAGATCCATTCCCACCTGGGTCCTCTAGATCATGGATTGTGTTCGGATGGCTTAAGGAACTGCGGTTTTGCAACGTTATAGGTCCTAAACGTAATTGTGCTTTGGTGTTAACAGTGGACAAAGGAAGGCGATCCTTTGACACCATTGGAAAAAGGCCCGTTTTGGTGGTAAAGGGTGGAACAGCGGGGTGCGGTGTGGGTGGCGTTATGGGGGGTTATGGTTATGGAGGTGTGCGGGCGGTTGTGCTCAGTTAGGTGAAGGTGCTAAGATACGCAAAGCAATGGGAAGACGATAAATAGAGGAACCATAGCAGCAGAGCGATCCTGAAATGTCATGGGCGAGTGGTCAATTCAAAGGTGCGCCAAAGTGGGAAGAAGTTAAGATAAGTCCTGCTGCTAGCCTTGACTTGTACCTCATGATTTCGAAACAGTGCAGGTTAGTGATATCCACGGACGTGACAAGTCTGATGGTAACTTCAAACCTGCAATCTGTCTTCCTCCCATAACCTACCACCCACTTCCTTACATTCAGGAAGGCATAGTGATGTTATTCATGTCATTGGAAATTGTTATTATTTAAAAATAGAGGTTTAGCCTGTCTCTGTGTTAATTGTATTAAATCCAGCTAGTCTGTGTGCGTTTATATATACCAATTTTGAGATGTATACAGTAATTTGAGCCTACGTTTGCATTTTGTAGTATAGAGCATTGAAGAATAGGAGTGAAATCCTTCACCTAGCTAGGAGACACCAAAAAACGCTTATATTACTAATGAAATTGTAACTATGTAAGGGGTTCCGATGTCCTGGTGACACAATCATAATTTGCATTCAAAGATAAATGACAGGTATAACAGGGTGCAGTGTGTGTGTGCAGTTCAGAACCAATGACAGATCTAAGCCTGTAAACCTAAAACTGTCTGCAAATGAATCATAATGAAAGGAACGTCATTTTGAATTCGTAAGGTGAAAAATTATTTGCCTTGTGTTTGGTAAAGTATATTGGTTATTGATGCCTCAGTTGAGAATGTATTTGGGAACGTGTTAACAGTTATGGTTGTAATAATTTTTGCCATGTTTATGCGCTTAACTTGCTGTAACTTAATAATTGTTTAACTTATTTCGAGAACCAGTGTCCTTATTCCTGACTTTAGAGTTGCAACTCAAAATATACCAATTGAAACTTTCGGTTATTACAGATGTTTAAAGTCTCCCTCTGGGTTTCAAAAGACCTAGGCCTTTACAAACTGCTGTGTCGCATCACCTATCTACCTCTACCTTAAAAATATTGAAATATTCTGTCCCCCCTCATTTTCAGGAGGAGAGTTCCAAAGATTCACGACCCTCTGACAAATAAAATCAAAATCGCCTCATCTCCGTTTAAGTGGGTGGCCCCTTAATTTAAAACAGTAGTCCCTAGTTCTATATTCCCTCACAGGAGGAAACATCCTCTCCACGTCGTCGCTGTCAAGACCACTCATAACATGAGTCATGTTTTAGTCAATACACCTCTTACTATTTTCAAATCCACTAGATAAAAGCCTATCCTTACTAACCTTTCCTCATAGGCAACCCGTCCATTCCAGGTAATGGTCTGGTACACCTTTCTTGAAGTTCTTCCAACCCATTTACATCTCTCTTTAGATAAGCTGACCAATGTTGTTCACAGTACTCCGCATTAGGTAGCACTAGTATTTCATAAAACTACTACTTTTGTATTAACTTCCCCTCACAATAATAGGTGACATACAATTACCTTTCCTGATTCATTGCATAAAAGACTTTTTTGCGATTCATGCACGAAGTGAGCCAGGTCCCTCTCCATCTCAGAGCTCTGCTGTCCCTCTGGATTAAGGTAATTTGCTTCTCTTTAATTCTTCCTGCCAAAATGGGCAACTTCATATTTTCCAAAAAATATACTCTTTTTGCCAGACCTTTTTGCCGTTCACTTAACACATATTTTATTCGTCTTTACATACTTATGCCCTCTTCGCAACATAACTTCCTGCCTATATTTGTGTCAGCACCAAACTTGGCAACCATTCCTCCATCCAACTCATTTAAACTATGTGCCAAGCAAAAGATATTTCTGCATGTGCAATAATATTCTCAGAGAATGAAGCAGACTCTTAAAGGGTGATTGTTGTACGCCAGTGCATCATTTCAATTGTAGATCATTAATTGTTTTAAATGATGTGACTGTGCTTTTACGCCTTTGATATTAATTAAGATAACTGGTTGCGGTGCAGTCCTGTGGGCAGAGTTTTGTCTCATGGTGGGTAGAAGGATTTTTGACTGAACGCATTGTTGAGGCTCAAATTGAATTTTTAAAATAATAAAAATGATCTAAAGGTACACACACACACACACACACACAAACACAAACACAGACATGCACGCAGGCACACACGAACACACAGCAAGGCATCTTATATCGGAAAGCTGACAAACACGGAAGCCATTTTATTTCAGTTTTAGGTAGGGGTGTGAATTGTAAGCTCTTCTTACTGCCTGAATTTAAAGAACACTTTTGCTCATTATAGACTTTAACCAGACAGCAGCAGGGGACAGTTTGTAGAAGTAACTCGAGAAGCATTAATAAGTTGTAAATAATATTTATCACAACGGGACATTGAACCGTAGACGGACTACGGTTCTTGCTTCCCGGTTCAGCATGAGGCGCAGATCGACACTCAGTCCCTTTTCTGTCGCCGTCACTTCTGTGGTCTTCTGTTTCCCTGTGGACAGCAGGCTAGGCAAACTTCAGTTTCTAACTTGGTGCACTTTGGACACTGAATGCTTTTGCTTCTTAAACCGTTCGAAACCACAATCCACAGCGTGATTAATGATGTCTTTACATTCTGATTGTCCGACTCGAGGCGGACTAAATTCATAATTGGCTTGAGTGATGTATGTTCAAGCTCAGAGTTTGTGGCTAATTGGAATAGGTTACTTTTCTAACTATTATTTTCTGTTAATGATACTTATAACTTTGACGCTATCAGGGTCCCATACAAAATATTGCAAAATATTAACCCTCAATATTACAGGATAAGTATAACTTAAACATTACACAGAGCGTGTATAAAATGCAAATGCTTAGCACTGAGTAGAGTTTAAAATGTGAGAAGTTAACAGTTGTCTTTACATGCAGTGTAGCATAGTCTTGAGTGAATAATGTGTAAAATGATTATTCACTTACAAAACTGTCCTCATACTGTACCAAAAGTGTACTGTGTTATAAACAATGCACTGAGCTAAATATCAGTGTTTTTATCTAAAACACTACGAATTGGAACTAGCATAATTTAAAAAACAGCTCTTGTTAAATTTCAGACTTTTCATACAAGATATCACGTATATCTCTACTTTTCGGATAACACCAGGCTTCCACAATTTTTTTTGATGTGAGTGGATGTAAGCTTTCCCCTTCAACTTTCAAAGTGGCAAATAGTCACATTATGGCTCTGTGAACTCGAAACAATTAAAAAGGGTCCTCTCCAACAGTTGTTCTGTAAGTAACTCACAACCACATTGCCTCTGTGCTCTCTCAAATTCTGTGAAGCCTTTCTCTGTAAAAATGAAGCCAAGCAGAGTCACATGATATTAATCAATGAAGTATTGTATTAGTTACAGTTCCAAAGGATAACATACCGCTAAATTATAGATTATCATACATTGACTGTGTGTAAGCTACAATGAAAACAATCAATAAACATCATTTTGCCTATAGAATTTAGCGCTGTAATGACATTAATCGGGCGCCGTCAGAAATAATGGAGTCCCTCACAATTAAAGCCGGCGGGCCCGAAGAATTAATGAAGGGTTAGGGGTGCTTAGAATTTTTGAAGGGATTGGATATAAGGGGGACTGTACATAATTAATGCCTCTCCACTGCATAAATAAGGGACATGTGGGCTGGGGGAGGGGGCTTGTATTGATGTGTTACCAGATAGAAAGAAGAGGAACCATGAATAAGAGCATCTAGAAGACAGAATAAATACCTCTGTGCCTGTCTCTACCTCGGTGCCCGAGACTCTCCGCCTACACGCGTCTCCATCTCCACATCTCTCCGTCTCTCCCACCCACTCTCTGCTAATCCTTCCCGCTATCCCACTCTCCCACTCCGCATCTCTCTGTCACTCGATATCTGTCTGTCTCTCTCCCTATCTGTCCGTCTCTCTCTCTCTCACACACACTCTCTCTCTCTCTTTCTCTCTCTCTCTGTCTTTGCCCCCTCTCTTCCTCTGCCTCTCACTTTTTCGAACGTTGCCTCTCTCTCTCTTTCTCCCTCTCCCGCTCTGTCTCTCTGCCTTAATGTAATCTTCGCAATCACCGTCTCTCTCTTCCTATCCGCATCCCTCTCTCGATGTGTATGCTTCTGTTTGTCTCTCCCTGTGTCCCTCTCATCAGTCTCTATTGTTCTCTCCTTAATTGTTTTTTTCCCTCTCTCTGCCTCTTTCTCTCCTATTGCTTCCTCTCCCTCTTTAGTTCTTTCTCTCCCTCTGTTTTTTTTTCTCTCTCCCCCTTTCGCGCTCTCTCTCTCTAGTTGCAATGACAGAGATGACAGAGTGGTGGAAAGCTGCCGCTTTGAACACCTGCCTTGCAGGTGATGCAGGTACACCCATAGTGCTGTACGGACTGGAGTTCCTGGATGTTTGAACAGCAACGATGACGGAACGGCACTTCCAAGTCAGCATGGTGAGCTGGGTTTGAGGGGAATATCCATGTGGTGACTTGTTGAGCTAATTGCAGCTGTTGCCGTTCTAGATGGTAGTGGTCGTGGGATTGGAAAATGCTGTCGGAGGAGGTTTGGTGAAGGCCTCTCTCCCTGTCTCTTTCTCTCTCCGTCTTTCTCTCTGCAACTCTCTCTCTCTCTCTCTGTGGCTCTCCTTCGTCCGCTGTATCTCCCTCTGCCTCTCTCTCTCATATTAACTCATGGCCTTTTTGCCTTTCTCTGTCTCTCCCTCTCTCTTCTTCTCTCACGCTCTCTTCGCTGCGTTTTTGCCTGTATCTCTCTTTCCCGCTCTCTCTCTCTGCCTTTTAAAATGATGCACAGTACATGCTACAGATGATCGGAGGACGGCTTTGTATGTCCAATAAGTGCGGGGTATACATGTTACATTGGAATCCCGGCTAACAGGGTGCCATAGATGTTCGTATTTTTATTTTTCTCAGTCCAACCAGTTAGTGTTATCCAAGATGAAAAGGCATCGCTGAAGATGAATGACGAGAGGTGTTGATGTTCGACTTTTTTAAGGCCAACCCGTAGATGCCTCCAACATGTACAGGCTGCTCAGGAAATGAGAGGGAAGTAATGTTAGGAGATGGTTGCCTCTGCCCCTCAGAGAATGGTGTCCATGAACGACAGGCAAAGTGGCAATGGGAACTCTCAGAAATTGAGTTCTTCTCATCGTTCAATGAATTGAATGTTTGGGGTAATGGTATATTTCAGCACATTCATCAACTGTTCCCTGAATAGTCTGTGTAATGCCTTAAATCACAGTGTGAGTGCAGCAGCTCAGGAGCTGCAGCATGTAGCCCAATTCATTAAACAAAAATCAAAATCAACAGGATCAAACGTCAAATTCCGCAGCCGCCTCACAGTTGAAGAAACCATTAATATTGGGCATAACAGGTCGAAATTGGTTGAGATCGCTTACAGTTAAATGATGGATTCCTTCGACGCCCCAAGTCTGGGCCGCAGAGAATCTCGCCACTGCTGAGAGCCCCGAGTCTCCTGCGCGTTCTGCTGCTCATTAAAACGTGTCTGACGGTGAGAAAATTTAGCAGCAGAATCAGAACAAATGGGATACACGGGGTGAGAATGTGGTGGAGGAACTCGATTGTTCCCCCAAACGGAGAGCGATGAACATCAGCTGTGACATCACAAAACCAGGTAGCGTTCGCCAGCGAATACCGAGCTGTGAACATAAAATTCCAGGAATAGTTATTTAAACAGCTCAGCACAGTCACCGTTCCAAGAACCACAGCCGCTGTTTTCTCGCTGCAAAATGTACATCTCAGCCTCGGAAAACCAATGGCCACAAATCGCTCAAAGGTGAAAGTGACGGTGGGCCATGGAGAACAGTCAAGGGCTGCATAAAACAGGGCAAGGTGGATATTACACAGTAGGATGGAATGCAAGAAACGAACATTTCCCCTAAAACAATAGGAATGCGTCTAATATCAGGTTCAGGATAAGCACCAGCAGGTCCGCCACTGGCCACCAGGTAACAAGTGAAACGTTTGGTCAGACCACAGTTCCTGACCGTCAGGATATCAATTGTGATTAAGTTCGCTGCAGGAAAGAGGAAAAATGAAACTAGACATCAGGCTTGGATAAAGGTTGCCTGGTAGATTAAAAAGCTGCTGATAGCTTCACATGATTTAATATATCTTGTGATGCATAGAAATCAAAGGACCTGAAATAAAATACGGAAGGGCCTATGGCACAGTGGAAGGAAACAGATGAATTAAGACAAAACGCGTATACGGAGGGAGAATAGGCTAAAATGAGGACAAAGTAAGGCGTAATCAGGTGTCCCAGAGGTGAATTGGAAGCGAGGATATTAATGAAGGACGCAGGGTCGCTGGGAGAAGCCATGAGCGACAGGTAGCCTAGGGTGACGTGGAGGAGCAGGAGCTGAATTTTAAACAGGACTCTTCCATTTGATTGTCCCTGACCTCTGCCGTCATCTTACATCGATTAACCAACTTCTGAGCGTTCAAAAATAATGTCAATCATAGATTTTTAAAACAATGCCCGTCATACAATGTCAGTTATCAAATGTTATTTGCACCCTTAACTGTCGCACTGTCCTATGAACAGCGTCTCAGATTTCTATTGTCCACAAATCAAAATTCCCGTTATAAAAAAAAACTCTGAATCTCTCCACTATCCTCCGACTGAGTTCCAGATGAAAGTGACATGGCTGTAATAGGAGTGACAGGAGGGGGAGCCCTGGAGTGACTGGGGGTTCCAGGAGTGACGAGAGGAACCAGGGTTCATGCTTCACAGCGACACACTCTCGGTATCAAAATCCTGACTCTCATTAGAAAGGGACAGGGAGAGAACATGGCCTGGAAATTACACACACACACACGTACACACGTACACTCGCACACGCACGCAGTTAGATGCACCAGCCTCACAAACAAAGTGAAACATGCACACGAATAAACCAACACACACACACACATTCAGGCACACACAGAAACACAAACGCACACAAACACACACATTAACTTTCACAAAATTTAACTCTGTCTTTCTCTGCACAAATGCTGTAAATACTGCTTTGTTTTTTCCCACCATTTCTTTTTTTTGTGTGTTTCAGATTTCCTGCATCCAAAATATTTTGCCTCATTACAAGAGTATAACCGCATTTCTGCGGGTCAGGATTCACATTCAGGCCAGTCCAGGGCGGCAGATGTCCATCGCTCAAGGCAGCTAGTGAACCAATTGTGAAGGCAAGCTCTCAACTCCGGTCAGATTAATTGATTTCATATTCCAAAAGGATCTATAGTGAAATATCTATCCACTGCCCAGGCGCATTAGCCTGAGCCTCTGGGAGACTTGTCCAGCAAAATCATCACTGCACTACTTGCACCGAGTTTGGCCAGGACACGGCTAGTTCTGGGTTTCTAGGTTTCAGTTCCCTTGCAGACTGTTTTCAGGGCCACAGACGGTGCTATTTCCAGTGCCTTCAGCTACTTCTTCATATAATGTGGAGTGAATTCAATAGTCTGAAGATTGGCACCTGTCGTGTTGGGCACCTCCACTCGCCATATCTGGCTGAAGGTGGTTGCAAATTTTTCAGACACATAATTTGACACAATGGGCTCCCCTGCCAATAACGAGGGGATATTATTTGAGCCCAACCCTCAAATGAGCTGTTTAATTGTCCACCATTATTCGCGACTGTGTGTGGCAGGACTGCAGAGCTTATCGCTGATAAATAGTTTTTAGCATCGCTCAGCTCTGCCTACTGCTTGCTGCTTATGCTGTACGTTATGCAATAAGTCCTGTGTTAAAACTTCGCCAGGGTGACAACTAGTTTTTAAGCATCCCTTTTGTTGGTTTTGGCTTGCCCTCCTACCATCTTATTTGAACCATTTATTATACGGGGGACGGGTTGGGGTGTGTTTAATTTGGGCAGGCGCCGAGGGTTGGGTGTGGGGGTGTTATAGCTCTAAGCAGGCTTCCGTGCCCATGATTGACCTGATGCCATGAGGCATCACTGGGTCCAGAGTCGATGCTGAGGGCTGCAAGGGCAAACTCCTTCCTGACTCTTTGCCACGGTTCCGTCATCTCTGCATGGCCTGCCCTGCCGGTGGGACATTTTCTACAAAAAATTGTTGTGGTGATGCCTGTAAGCTATGTTTCTGTGTATGTGACTATGTCCTGTTGTTGCCTGACTAATTTGTTGCGCTGAGCGGACGGAGCAGAGAGGTTTCATGATGACTTCCTTGCTAACACTGTCTACGCTCCAGTCAGAAAAGCTCCACTTACGGGTCACCGGTCAAAGTCTCCACAGTATTGCATAGGATCTGTGCTTTATTAAAGTGAGGGCTATATCCCTAGCTACCACATCTGTCACGTAGTCGTCCCAAATTTTGTACACGGCTCCTACCCAGATATGGGTAAGGGGGGGCCTTGCAATTCTGACAGTGTGCAGATTTTGATTAAGGTTTCCAGTCCCTGGGTTAATGAACAGTGGCCTAAACATTTTCATCCATTTGAGAGTGTAACGCAGTTTGAACCAACTGAGAGGCTGGCTGGTGGATTTTAGAGCCAACCACATTGCTGTGGACCTGGATTCACGTGTGGGGTCAGACAGGTCAGGAAGGCAGGACGACACCCGTAAGGGTCATTCGTGGACACGATTAGTGTTTTTTTTTGTGCAAGTTACAGCATTTGAACCCCTTTTCCCAGAGCATTACATTGTGCCTCTGGGTTACGTTTCAAGTAAAGTAAGCACAAAAGCACCGCCTCCCTATGACAGACCAGAAGGGAATAAAAAAAAACCGCAGTTGGTCTGGCACTCAGAGCCACCAGCTGAGATATTTGCACAGTTTGTAAAGGAGAGCCGGGTGCTGAGCCGGAATCAGTATGTGGTAAATCACCGATCACCGTTGGCTGCAGGCGGGCCCGCGGGAAATGATAGCTTGTGTGCCAGCTCACCAGAGGTGAGATAACAAACGGGTTGTGATACACGGGACGCAGATGATAACTTTGCTTCTGTCTGTGTATGTGGCCACTAACTCCATGACAGCAATCGCAGCACATACCACGGGAATACATAAACGTTTTGTCTGTTTAATTGAATGTCTTGTGTAAATATGTTAATGAAAAGGTTTTTTTGCTGGTTTTTGTTACAGGCCTGTGGTCAGGTGGAAGCTATGATGTCACGTCTCAGAATGATGAAAAAGTGGAGAATGGTGGATCCACGGTGGGCAAAGTAAGTTTGTCCAGTGGGATCCGAAGTCTTAGTAGGCACTATCTGACAGCCTGTCCCCGTCGAAGGCATCCAGGAATTGTCCTCCTTGCTTCCTTCCCTTCCTCCGGAGCTGTTTCGGATTCCCTGAGGCAATGTCTGTCTCCTCATTATGGTTAAGATATGAAGGGTGCAGCAGAACACCATGAACTTGAAATCCTGCTCCAGCGTTTACTGGGGGATTTACTCTGAGATGTTCCCGAATATGAAGCGTTGCTTCATAAAACCGATGGTTCGCTCCACGATGTTACTGAGGGTTCGATGCCGTCGGTTTCCACGTGTTATTTGTGTGTAAATATATGGCAGTGGGCATTGCTGCTACACTTGAGCCATGCATCGGGATTCGTCTCTGAGGTGCAACACTCTGCTTCTCCGTTGATGCCTGAAGATGGCGGGAATGATTGCCTGCAATATAAGGAAGGTATGGAGGCTGCTGTCAGGCTAGAAGATATTCACCAACATCCTGAATTGTTCATCTTCATACAGCAACAGTATATTTCTGGAGTGCGAGTTATTTCAGTTCCTGCCCCTCCACCAATTGACATAATGACCCATCAGCATTAGGTACACAATCTGCAATCCCACTAGGCTCGGGAAACAATGGCACTGTCATCCTGATTCTCCCTGTTGAGAGGGAAAACAATATATTGACCTCACCCAGCATCGAAGATTCCCTTCACCTACTGCATTCATCAATTGGCTGCCCAACGTGAGGTGATAGATATTTCACCCGCTCCTCTGTGCAAAGTTCCACATCCAAAGAAATTCAATGAATCTTTGACCTTAACATTGCCACTGATATCACCGTCCCTACCCTGGTGTGAGGCTCCAGGTCACGTTGAAGGAGGATAGAGAGCCATGTGACCAGCTCCTTGTCGAACCTGAGTCGCATCACGCTCTGCTCCTTGTTCAGTTCTGGTTTGGTACAGTGACCTTGGAAAACCCGGGGTGTGTGAAACAGACCCACCCCCGTCCTCCCTTGTCTTTATAAAGCTCCCTTTGACCTTATAGCCTTTGACCGACTAATTGATCATGTTATAGACCCAGTTTCCCTGTAACTACAATCCACATACTTCGTCCAGACTTGGATTACCAAATGATCTGTCCTCCCTGAATGTAAGCAGCAGATCAGAAAACAACCTGTAGAAAACCATCTCAATCGCCTTCACTAACGTTACAATTGCAGAAGTCAGGAAAACATATAATTTGTAATCTAGATAAATGCAGTTTTTAAAAATAACACTATAGGGGATTCCTCGTGTTTATCATTATATTATTAGGTGAAAATGACGAACACATGCGTTCAATGGACAGACACAGACCAAGATTCAAACACATGCGACAAAGCTGCAGAAACCGCCTGTCAAAATGGATAACCAAGTGGAAGATTCCATCAAAGGATCTCAGAGGCTCTTATCCTCTCCGAAATTTGTTACAACAACGGTAGTAATCCTTCTGAGCCTAAAATCAAATACAGGGAGAGATACAGAGGGAAATAAATCCACGTTAAGAAGGATATTGAACATATACGTCATGGGTAACAAGTTGCAGATTTAGCGCGAAAGGGAACATTACTTTTTGGAGGGATGAGGTCACAGCAAAGAGACAAAGACGTAATTTAATTATTAAAATTCAGCCATTGCTAGAATGGTTGAGACGGGTGATTGATGCCATATTCATGTCCTGCCGCAAAGCTCCAGCCCATGCATGTTGCACACGGGCACAATATCTGACCATCATGGCGCGTTGCACACCTCACACTGCATATGACCAGCAGTGCAATTCACATCATTTATGCATCCAGATTTCCAGAGCGCCAGTAAGTGTGTACTGGGGAAGTAAGAAATAAAAAAACAGGCCAATCAGTAGAGTTGGTTTTGGGTGGCGTAGTGGGCGGAAGGGCGGGGTGGGGGGGGGGGGGGGTGGGGGTGGGGGGTGGGGGTGGTGGGGGTGGCAGAGTGTGCGGTGAGTGCGGGGGCGTTGGATCAGTTTAAATATAAACAATAGAAGGATTGTGGAAAATCAATAGATTTTGGCAATTAGAGGGACAATGGCGGGGTTGGACCACATGAGTGAGAATACTAAAACCATAGCATTGCCAGAGTGGCTAGCGATGTAGTCTTGTGACCACAAGGATAGTGAGTGAACCGGATTTGGTGAGAGTTCTGATATGGACAGCAGAACTTTGGGTGGGTTTTGTTTCGGGAACGTTGTGCCTGAGAGTGTGGTCCAGATAGAATTGGAATGTTTGAGTCTGTAATTCACTCTGCCAGCTCGAGTGCTCCTCGGGCTGATGATAGAAATGTGAGTGTACACAGGATTTGGAAAAGATTGGAAATGGGGTCAGGAATCAGCTCAGGTTGAACGGCGAAACGGTGATTTTAAGCAACCTGTTTCCACGTCAGTTAAAGACCAGACACAGGAATGAATCCAGTGATATGGGAAAATAGTGCAAATGGAGACATTAGCCTTCATGTTCTCAATTGCATGTGTTACAGACACAGTCGTTGGATATAGGCTCTAAGTAAAGAGAGTTTTGAGGGGAGAAATGAGCAATGATGTTCGGTATGTGAACACATTCTGATCAAGGGTCATTTAATAAGGTCGTAATAGAAACTAAATCCAATGTGTTCAAGGGATTATCCACAGTGTGGATATGACATTCGCTAAGAGAGAAATCGGAGGGAATTGGTGGACGATGGCTAACCATGTTGTGTATTTACAATGATATAAAGGAGCTCATCACTAATAACGGATTGGGTTGTGGGATCATTTGTTGAGACTTGGCACATGGAAATAATTATCCAGAGGCATACAGCTTGAAGGCACGTCAGCAGCAGGGCTGTGTGATGTGCCCTGCTCACAGTTTAAACTGGATGGATTGACAGACTTCCCGTCCACGGATTTCATTCTGTGATTTATCAAAGACATATTAAAACACCCCAATTTCTTTGTAAATATAATCCCCACTAGTTGCAAAAAAGTACAATTATTTACAATATATTTTCATGTTTAATGAACATTTCATGAGTGTAGAGGACAGCTGGATCTATATTTCTCTTAATTTTTGATGCAACCTGCTCATTCTCACAAACCCTCTTATGATAACCATGTCTAGAGGTTTCTTACATTACTCACAGTGACCTATGACGTTTCAATATTTGGACGGTTTTCCTGGTTTCATTTAGGATATAGTCCTCGATGCAATATGTCTGTTAAGATGAGCAGGAGTTGAGTTGTCCCGATTTGACCTCGGTTATGCCTCAGAAATGCAAATATTACTGTTATTTTTTTTGTGTGTGTACGTGTGTGTGTGTATCTTCTTAGGTGTACTGTTCATGTTCTTGTTTTAAAGAATTACTTTGTTTATGTGTGCCTGTGTTTCCATAGGTGTGTTTGACTAATACAATAAAGTCTCTCTCTCATTAAAGCTCACAGACCCATTTAGACACCTAGGCACAGGTCTACTTGTAATAAATTCCAATAACATTCTCTACATTATTATATCTTCCTGGCAACACCGTCCTTATTGAAAATTGAACTGACATATTTCTAAAATATTTCCTATATACCATTTTATCCTTTCTCCTATGATTATATGCATGCATTCATTTAAATAAAATGAAAGATACAAATCCTTGGGATAAATATACATCATGCCCGTTCAGCACCCAGGTTTTAATGCAGGTTTCAATTAACCAATTTTCCCTTTAAGCTTGTCGCTCTTCTTAACACAACTACAATCTTTTTTTTAAATCTCTAGCAGACACATGCACCATCTACGAATTAAATAGTTATAGTAATATACTTCAACTGAATAGCCTTGCGCTTTTGTCTCGAAAGTTGTCCAGAAACGTTATATGATTCTGGTAGGTGTAAACAATTGTTCTTAATGAATTGCTTTCAACACAGATTTCAAGATGCTGCAATGATGGTACCAAAAACCACATACCTTTCCGATATTTCAAACCATTTCTTTTTTTAAATTGAACTTTGGTGAAAAATACTCCATTGGCTTTTCAATTCCAGCTTCATCTTCCGGTAACAATATGGCCCACGTGCCTATATCGTTTGCATCAATGGCCAACTTTAATTGTTTGCCGTAATTGGGTTCTGCCAAAACTTGTAACGTCGTCAATACAAAATTCAAACCGTGAATTGACCACCCCGGTCAGTCATGTGTCTATTGAAACGTCCTCTTCTTTTTTTTAAATATTTGAGTCAGTGCAGCAACCATACTCTTAAAATTCAGTTCAACATTCCGCTGAAAGCAGCTCATGCCTAGAAACCTCAAAACTTATTGCGTTGATGTAGGCGCTGGGAAATAGATTAAAGATTAGAAATGAACACCTCTCGGATGCAACTTACCGTATCCAAAAGTACAGAATGGATATTTAATATTTGTTTTACTATTAGATTACTATTAACAAAGTTCGTCACCGAAGTGGATTCTTGCAATGGACTAAATAATTCATTCATATGCTGTAAATGCTTTTCCCATATCTGATTGAAAGCTGCCAAATCGCCAATGTAATTATCACTATCTCTTATAAGTGCAATTACTTTGTTTATCGTCCCTGAAATATTGCAGTTGAATTATTCATAACAAATAGCATGACTTTAAACTGATATGGTCCAATTACCCTCACAAAAGACGATATCTCCTTTGCTATATCCAATAACAGTATTTCCCAATATCCTTTTCGCAAGTCAATTTTTGCAATGAATTTCCATTGTCCCACTTTCTCAATGCAATCTTCCAACCCTGGTAAAGGTTATGCATCTGTCTTTCTGACGCCACATCCACCTTTTGGTAGTGCACACATAATCTTTGTGTTCCATTCTGCTTCAGTACCAGTAAAATTTATGAACTCTTGCTTCCACACCTAGTTTCAATGAAACCATTTTGAAGCATGAAGTCATTTTTTTTTTTAATTGTGATAACTTTGCCAGATATAATCAATAAGGATGTTGCCTTATCGAAGATGAAATTTCCACAGGCACGTCAGGTATATCCCAATCACCCCTCCCAGGATGTCCCTACAATTTGTTTTGTGCAACTGCAATGGATGTTCCAAACCATTTTCACAATTGCCTGGAAGGTAACTCAATAGTACATTTAAATTTTGAAGTATCACTTCATTATGCCAATTGATTACAGGGAAATCAATTTAACAGTCCTGCATTTTTACCTCTTTCTCATTTCCTGCTGCCACAAAGCTTTCTTTTCGTCCTCTTAACTGCCAAAGTGCATTTTAAGCATACTTACATGACACACCATAAGCTTCTTCCTGCACTCTGGAGGTTTTATTAAACATTTACTTCACATTGTTTACTTTGAACCCACTGAGGCCCACTACGTTTTGCATTTAACGAATCACCCTTTGCAGTTAACAGAACTAGCATTTCCTCTCCAGCAACAAATTTCAAGCTGCCGCCTTCCTTGTCTGCTTTCACTTACATAACTTGCTGGGATATCTTTAAATATTTTCCAGACAACAATCATGCGCTATCACATCTTTATCTGAAGTTCGGTGCTTAATTCAGGAGGTTAATGTAGCATTTTGACACACCATGAATCAGTTTCAGTGGTCCTTTCGTCATGGCCATAAACTAGTTCAAAAGATCGTAAACACGGTTATGCTTTAGGACTGTCCCTATAATCAAATAACAATAATCGAATTCATCCAACCAAAATCATCTGGATAATCCTGACAGTGGGCTCTCATCATAGGATTAGAGTTAATGCCACCTTCCCAAAGCCAATTGTGATTCTGGATGGTAATCTGTTGTGTTATAACAGTTTTATCCAAAAACTCTTCAGTACTTTCTTAAATAGCTGGGACATGAAACTTGACCACGAATCTGATGTATTTCCTTAGGACAACCTCATCTTGCCAAAAAGAAAAATATATTTTCCACAGTCTTCTTTGTAGTAACATTTATTAAAGTTGTTTCTTCAACTAACCTGGTGCACACATTACTTATTGTCAATGAACACTTATTATCTCCTTTAGTCTTCGGGAGCAGTCCGGCACAATCAAAAACGTCTGAATAAAATTACTTGAAATGCTGAATTTCGAAATAAAAGTGTTGGCTTAATCGCTGCTTCAGTATTTCCCATCACATCACATGTTTGTAACGTTCTGCAGGTTTTGGTGACACCACTATCCGATCCAGGCCAATAAAAATATGTTTCTACTTTTGCCTGTGTCTTGCTAAATCCTCTTGTGTGTTCTGGCTTGGACGTGACTCCAGCCGCACAATACGGCTTGATCCTTAAATGGAAATTAAATGAGGTGATGGTTAGATTGTCTCTTTGTGGATATGGCCATTGCCTAGCACTTGTATGGCACGAAAGTTACTTTCCACTTTTCGCGGCAAACCTGGCTACTGTCCAGGTCTTTCTGCATTTGGAGATTGGCTGCTTCAGTATCTGTGGAACGGTGAATGATTCTGAACATTATGTAATCATCAGCAAAGTTCCCCAACTTTGATCTTATGATGAATGGAAGATCATTGCTGAAGCGGGTGAAGGTGTTTTCGGCTAGCACACTACACAGTGCATTTGCTGCAGTGCTCTCCTGGAGCTGTGATGACTGAACACAAACAACCCCAGCCACCTTCCGTTTTGTTTCGTCGGAATCCAATCAACGGAGAGTTTTCCAATGATTCCCAATGACTCCGATTTTTATGTGGCTCCTTGATGCCACACTCGGTCAAAATAGACCTTGATATTGAGGGTGGTCACTTTCATCTCCCTTTTCATCCTTGTAAGATCAGAATTCGCAGTTTTGTACTAAAGAGTGGGCGAGAATAGAAGCAGCAGATGGGAGTTTAGGAGAGTGTTCTTTTGGCTGGCAGAATGTCAGATTCAACGAGCAATGTCATCATCACCCTTATCTTCTTTTGGAAGGGGTTGGGGGGGGGGGGGAGGGACATCATTAAATATTTCCTATCATTTTACAGTTGAATTTTTACTACAAAATTACTTCCAAGATCTTTGCCAAATTGGGTCAGATCAGCTCTGGATTGGCTAACCCACCGTGTCCAGGCCTGTGCTGTACCTGGCAAGAAAGTATCTGATATTCTTGCACTACAATTGATATACAATTACCTATGTGCAGTACATGGGTGTGGAAACCTCTCCCATCGGTATTAACCAGGACTAGGCCTTTAACAAATTTCCAAACACCTGCATACAGGATGTGATCTCCAAAATGAAGTTTGGTTAGTGAATCCACAACTGGTTCAAACTGCTCTACACCATCATCGGTAGCGCAGTTTCAATCAGAATGTTAAATTAGAAAGATTTACAAATACATCTGGAGTCAGAAAAGGCTTCACTCTCTTCCCCGTACTGTTCAAGTGTTGTTTAGTATCCTTATATGATCCTATCAGGAATGTTCGATCATAAGAGGAACGATGATGCCCGGCAGTGGAAGCTGTCAGCTCAAAGCCTCCCTGTACATGTATGATGTCATCGTCTTCTGCGCTGTGCAAAAACCGATCAACATCTGCGAGCAATTCAAACTGGCCTAGGGTGCTAAGCTAAAACGTGGCAAGCGTGTGGCCGTGTTCGTTGGGGACAAGGATGAACGAAACGTGGTCCATTTCAGCGTCAGGTAAGGCTGCCTGAATCTTCTGGAGATATACTTTGGAGTGACCAGAGCATACACCCAAAACTGGAATGAAGCTGCTCAAGGCATGTCGAAGAAGAAAAAATATGCCTGTGGGAGCGATGCTTCCTCTTCATTGAAGGAAATGACGTGGTCATCAGGTCTGAGGCATTTTCGTTGTTGCTTTGCATGACGCTGGGCTGGACCTCTCCCTAGTCTTGCGATGCAGCGGCCACACAACCAATTTCCTCTTCAGCTGGAGTCCGAAAATGGCAGGTGCTCACACGGAAACGGTGTACACCCCCCTAAATAAATAATGGGAAATAAAACGTCCCCTTTGATCCTGAGCGCCAAATTTGTGAGTGCATGTATCAGGCTTTGTGTAAACCCTGGGTGCGCAAACAACAAATGTATTTATGTTTTCAGGTTCCACGTGCGCCCCCTCCCCCCCCCCCCCACCCCCCGCGGTGTTGCTGTGGAGGGGAGTAAGCGCGCTGCCGCCGAATGTTCCAAGTTTCTGGAACTTTCAAACCGTATTTCCAACGTGGAAAAAAATAACTTGCAGAAAAAAAAATAACTTAGGACCACGAATCAACAAAGGCAGTGGCCTGCAAGTAACACCCTCGAGGTTTTGAGGGAAAAGGAGATGGTGAGTCTTCTTAGGTCAGGGCAGGCATTCAAAATTACTTGGCAGAATCACTCATCGCTGGAGCTTTACAACAACCATCAACAGGAAGCTTGGACGATACCGCGAAAGGCCCTTCACGTCACATCCTTTCTAAAATCCAGGATTCTCAGCTCCAGCGGCACAGGTCTGGGAGTGATGTAGAAGGTGATCACATCGTTGTATGTTCACTCACTGGTATTCCAGAGACATAGGGTAATGACGTGTCGATGATGGTTAAATTTGAATTAAATTAAAGGACCTGTAATTAAAAGACATTGAACGGGGATGTAGGTATCAGAGCAGGATGGTATGTTTCAAAGGCAAACAACAGGGTGGTCTGTGTCATGCTGCAGACTGAGTGAAAGCATTTTGACAAGCGGTCATTCAGTGTTTGTGTAGTCTTTCCTATGTAGACGACAGCACTTTGGAGCAGTGTCAGCTTTAGGACAAGTTGAATGACGTGCAAGTGAAGAGCCAGTTCACTGTGTTTGGATCATTGGACGCGGGGGAAGGAGGAGTTAAAGGGGCAGGGGCTGCATCTTCTGTCACTGCAAGGGGCGGTATTGTGGGAAGAGTATTTGTATACTCGGATGATTGAGGAGGGGAGCAGGGTGTTCCGGAAGAAATGGCCTCCAAGGAATGCTGACTGGGGCGGGGTGCAGAGGTGTTGGGGAGTGTGCTGGTGGATGAGGGGAAGATTAGTTTGGTTGTTGGTTCATGTTGGAGTTGGAGCATTTGGCGGGAGATAATATTTTACATTCATTTACGGGATATGACCTTTGCTGGCTGCACCAGCGTTTATGCCCAACCCCAGTTTCACTTGGGAAGGTGGTGGTGAACTGCTTTTCTGAAAATCCCATGTGGCCCGTTGAATGCAGAGGCTACTGAGGTGAAGGTAAAGTGAAGTTGTGCCCTTGCCAGCGACGCCCACTTTTCCGTGATTGCTTATAAAACAGAGCAAATTGACGGACGTGCAAGTGAAGCACTGCTTCAAGTGAAAGAGCTGCTTGTGCCCTTAGACGGTGGGTAGGGCGCTGGTTAAGCGGCAGGGGCTTCAGCATCTGCGATTGCATAGAATGGCGCAGTGTGAGTGGGATTAGGTGGATGACGTGGTGTTCGAGTGCACCAGGATTTCACGGAGGAAACAATCTTTCAGATTGCTTAAAAAGGTATTGAGGGTGAGATGTTGTTGATGCTGGCATAAGGCATAATGCTGTAGTTGGCAGAAATAGCGGGACTAGGCGTGGGGAGGGGGGGTGGGCGGCGGGCGGGAGGGATGATCCGTTGAATGAAAAGGCTGCTAGGAGGAAAGTGAGGTTAAGGGGGACCCTATCATGGTTCTGCGAGGGAGGGAAATGAGTGAGGACAGAGGTGCTGGAGATTGCTGGAAAACTGTTGAGAACCCTGTATGCGCACCTGTGTGGCTGGGTTTTGGTGGGGGTTGGGGGCGGAGGGAGTGGGGGCTTTGAGGGGGGCAGGTTAATGGAAACGGAAGATCAGTTAGAAGTGGCGTTTAGGAAGGCAGCATTATCTTAACAGGTGTAACGGCGGCGAAGAATCTTAGAGAACGAGATGGAAACAACAACACACAAAAAAGCCGGACCTGAGGAGCTGGCTGTGGGAATCTTTGGGCTTGTCTTGAAAATTGGCGTTCAATCTATCAGCATAAATCAAGACAGATAGTTCATGGGAGTGGGTGGGAATTGCAGGACATGGCCCTGCGAATGAGAGGATTGCAAATTGGAAGCAAAATTCATTTTGTTTCACGGACCCAGACGAGAGCATGAAGAGGCAAATAAACAACCGTTGATTCGCTAAAGAAGAGTTGTGGGAGGGGGACTGTTTATTTAGGTTACATAGAAACTAGGAACAGGAAAACGACATTCACCCCTTCAAGTCTGCTCCGCCATTCAATATGGTAATGGTTTACCTCAGTCTCAATGCCATATTTCCGCTTTCTCTCCATACAGCTTGATGCCCGCTAATACCCTAATAAATAAATCATTTTTTTCTAAAATATGCTCAGTGACCCGGCCTTCAATGCCTCCTGTGGTAGATAATTCCATTAGTTGACCACCGCTTGACTGAATAAATGTTACCTGTTGTCAGTCCATGGTGCCCTGCTCCGTATGCTAAGACTGCGGCCTTTGTTCAAGACGCCCCAACCAGGAAAAACATCCTCCCTGCATCTCGTCTCTCTAGCCCGGTTTGAATTTTAGCCGTTTCAATCGGAACATCTCTCATTCTTCTAAACTCTAGTGAAAACAGACACCGTCAAAATAATCTCTCCTCATAGGACAGTCCTGCCATCCGCAATATTAGCCTCGCAAAACTTGGCTGCTGCCTCCCTCCCCCACCTATGGCAAGTATATGTTCTCTTTGGTAAGGAGACCAAAACTGCAAACAATACACCAGGTGTGGTCTCACCAAGGCCTTATCTAGCTGCAGGATGGTATCCCTCAATCTGCAATCAAATCCCTTTGCAATTAAGGTCTGCATAATATTTACCTTCATAACTGAATACTGCAGCTGCCTGTTTACTTTCATTGCCTGGTAAACAAGGACAACCATGTTCATCTGTCCATCCACATTTCCCAATATATCAACAAGTAAATAATACTGTGCCTTTCTTTTTTCCATCCGAAATGTATAACCTAACATTTACACATGTTGTGCTTATCTGCCATGTATTTGCCCAAATGCAACGCTTGCCTAAATCGCCCTGAACCTTCCTTGCATCCTTCTTACAAGCCCGCCCAGTTTTCTCCCTTCAGCAAACTTGCAAATGCGGGATTATGTTTCCTCCTCCATCTCATTTATATATTCGTAAATAGCCAGGGGCCAAGCGCTGATCCCTGTTAGAACTCCACTCTCCACCGCCTGCCATCTGGAAAAAAAAGACAGTGATTCCCGCTCTCTGCTTCGGGTCTGTCAACCAATTCCCTATCCATGCCAATATATTATCCCCAGTCCCATTTTTTTTTTAATATGCCCACGAGCCTATTATGTGATATCTTATGAAAAGCATTCTTGAAATAGGTACATACCACATACAGAAGTTCTCCCTCATCTATTCTACTCGTTTAATTTTCAGGAATCTCCAGTAGATTTGTTAAGCATGATTTTCCGTTCTTTTACACATGCTGTAGGCTAACTTGTCTGTAAAACTCTGTTTTTTTCTCTCCCTCCTGTTTTAAATAGTGGGGTTACATTTGACACCCTCCATACTGTATGAACCCCAGAGAATGTATAGTATTTTGGAAGGTGACCATCAATGCATCCAATCTTTCCAGGACCATTTCCTTTGGTGCACTGGGATGTAGATTACAGGTCTTGGCAAATTGTCAGCCTTTAACCCCATCAATTTCTCTGGCACCACTTTTTTTTCTAACACTGATTTTCTTCAATTACTCTATCTCACTAGATCCATGGTTTCCTATCATTATTGGAAAATTATTTGTGCCCACTTTCGTGAAAACAGAATCAAAAAACATGTTCAATTCTTCTTCTACTTTTTTCGCCATTTTAATTTTCCCTGGTTCTGACTGTAAGGAATCTAAATTGTATTTGCTATTCTTTTTTGGGATTCACATATGCATAAATATTTTACAATTCGTTTTTATGTTCCCCCCAAGCTTGCTCTCATACTCCATATTCCCCTTCATGATCATTTTTTTTTTCACTTTTGCTGAATTCTTAACTGCTCCCAATCCTCAGTATTGCTGTTTTTTTTTTTCACAATTTGATGAGCCTAGTCTTTGGATCCAATGTTCTCTGTAATTTATTCTGCAAACAATGGTTAAGCCACAACTCCTGTTTTATTTTGGCCCACGAGAGGAATGAGTAATTGTTGTAATTTATGCATTCATTCCTAAAATATTAGCCACTGCCCATTCAGCACCGAACCTTTTAGTAATGTTCACTAAAACCTCATTATCAACTCGCGCCTCGTAACCTCATATTTCCCTTTATTTAGATTCAGGGCCCTAGTTTCGGATTACACTGTTTCATACTACCATTTTATGGTGGCTCTTCCCCAAGAAAACGCGCACAACAAAGAGGGTTAATTAATCCTTCCTCGTTGCATAATGCCCAGCCTGGGATCGACTACTCTCTAGCTGATTCCGTAACGTATATGCCTAAAATAAATTGCACATACACACTACAGGAGATCCTCCTCCATTGCATTATTGCTAGTTTAGTTTGTCCAATCTTTATGTAGATTAGTCTCACCCATGAAGATATTTCACTTTTATAGATTGTGCCTCTAACTTCCTGTTTAGTGCCTTCCATCCCCGTTTCTGTATGGTGCCCTATGAGCTAAGCCATCAAATTTTTCTGCACTTTGGTTTTTCATATCTCCACCCAAACAGATTCCACATCAATATTTACCGAGCCAATATACTTCCTGACTCATGCATTGATTTCCTCATTTATTAACAATGCTACCCCACCTCCAGTCCCTATCTGTCTGTGCTTCCTAAATATTGATTACCTCTGGATCGTCATTTCTCGTCCACGGTCACCCTGCAGCCATGCCTCTGTATTTGCAACTATATCATTATTGTGTCTGTATATTTGCACTGTTAAATCTTTTTTATTGCGAATGTGCCGCATATTAAATTGCAATGCTTTTAGACCTGTCTTGTTAACCTTGTTTGCCATTTATGCTTTATTTTGCACCATGACCCCATTTGTTTTCCACCCATGTATTTTCTGCCTTTCACTTTTGCTTCATACTTTTCCGTGTTTTGTTTATATCAATGTTTCTCCCTCCTTTGCCTCTCTGCTCATGTTCCCATCGCGTTGCCATTCAAGTTCAACTCCACCACCCCGCCCCACTGACCACATTATCAACCAGTTTGAGATTACTACCTTTGAGGTCTTACTTTTTTAATTTAAGTCTTAACTCGCAATATTTATCTGTAGGATATGGTCGTCTTTTTATTTCCTACGTCGTTTCTACCAACATCTTCCATGTCCACGGGCTGCCCACCATCCGCCTTCAAAATGACCTGCGGCCTCTCTGAGAGATCCTTCACCCTGGAACCAAGAATGTAAAAAAACATCCATGAGTCCATTTTGTGGCCGCTGAAACGCCTGTCTATTACTTTGACTATTGAATCCCTTATTATTATAGACCTACCACTCTTCTTGTTCCCCCCTTGTGCGGCAGAGCCAACCATGGTGCCATTGAGGCTTTCCATTGAGAAAATGTCTCCTACAACAGTAACCAAAATGATAATTAAGGAACAGGGGGCTCCTGCACTACCTCCCTCCCTGTAATCTGTCTGAAATCCACACATCCCCTTTTCTGCCAGTTTAGCGATTAGCTGCAGTGTGGCCACATCTCTGAAGCTATTGTTCATGACAATCTCAACATTGTGGATGCTCCGCAGTGATTCTACACATAGCTGCAGCTCCGACTAGCAATTAGCTACCTCTGGACACACTTCCTACACACATGGCCGCCAGGTACATTATAAGAGTCCATGACCTCCCACATAGCGCAGGAGGAGTATGCCAAGAGTACAAGCTGTGTTGCTATAGCTCCGCATTAGATTAATATCGTTAGTTAGTCCCTTTAAATATTACAAACTACACCATAGGCCTAACTCCAAGTTCCAAAGTCTCACGATATTGCGTTTAAAGGAAGGGGCTGCAACAATTTCATTAGTAGAATAAGTAGAAGTAGAAGTGGTCACCTGACCTTACTCACAAATCAGCGGTCTCCCCTGTGGCCGGTCACTTAGAACATCAACGTCTGAAGGCCCTGAGGACATGCCTCTCCTCTCGGGCCTCAGACTCTGTTTTTCACGCAACATTACACCGCTTTTGCTGGCCTCTCCTTTTTGACCTAAAACTCACCTTCTTCCATCCTTTACAGGAACTATTTGTTATTGGATATATATTTTTTAAAACAACACGATGCTTTAGGTGCAATTTAACACGCAATTTAACAATTAAACTCCCTCAGTCACCAAACTCCAGCTGACTTTATCTACAGAATACAAACACAGCTCCCCTGGTTGGACCATGCCCCCACTGAAAACCAGTCTGCGTCTGCCCTCACAAACACCGATTCCCTGTTCACACATCTTAGCGTCTGCTCACTGATCTACGTTATGAAACATTGAAAACCGCACTGTCCTTGTCCTCACACAACAATTCCCCTTTCACATATCACCTCATGTGCTCACTGACCTACATTACCTCCCGATGAAAACCTCACAATCCATGTCCTCGCCCACATCGATTCGCTGCCCACCCATCACCCACTGAATCCATTATCCATCATTTAGGCAAGTTCACGACTTTATAATTCTCGTTTTTGTTTTCCAATTCCCCCATGCCCTTTACCCAGTAAATCGTTGTAATCAACCCTAGGCCCCGTACAACTATGATAAATCATCTATGATCTAATTCTGGCAAAATGAGAATTCTTAATTATAATCACTCCAGAATTCATGGGCGGGCCTTCATTCACCTCGGTCCTAAGATGTGGAATACCCTCCCCACTCTTGCCTGCATCTCAACCTCACTGTATTCCTCGAGATAGATTTTATTGTTCTATATTGCAGGAAATTGATCATCATTACTTCGGTAGACCCGGATGCCCAATGGGCCAGTTCACCTTACACAGTGAATTGGATATATGTCATTGTTGTCCAAACGGGCAGTTTGCTTATTCAAGTGCGCGGATTACATGATTGTATTACCTATTGTGCTTCGACCATATATTCCTGTTTAACTAGAATCTATGACCTGTATGAGATGCTCCTTCTTTGCGTGCTACTGACTGGCACTAATAGGATTATGTACCTGAGAGGCTGCGCGAAGGTTTTCCTTTGTCTGCAAATCAGACTTCAACTGAACCGAAAACCTGCTTATCTCAGCAGAAACAAAAAATCTTTTTCTCGGAAAACTGGCTGAAAAGAAGGTTTCATTTACTGAGAATGTTTTATACCAGAACTTCTTAACTGCTGTATTCGGTAAGTGTTTCTGAACTGTCCCTAACTCGGCTCATTGCCGTCTCGGGGATAGCTGTGTTGCTTTGCAGTCGCTGATGATTCAGTGCCTTTGTTCTCAGCTGCTTATCTTCCTCCTTTGGCTGTCCATTCAATGTGATCACGAAATTCAGGCCAGAATATTCTAAACATCAGGAATACATTCGGTAAACTGAGCAGTGGTTTCCTTGTCGGAAAATAAAATAAAGTGACTTCCCGTTTTCTGATTCGTTTAGTAGTTACATGCACAATTTTTGGGTGATGTTTCCATTAATATTTGTTGAATAAATAGACAGATGCATATCAGTTTTTGCTGGGTCAATTTTCCTGGCCATTTTGATGATTCTCACGTGCTCAGTTTCCATTGAGTGGCCTCTCGGTGTGACTATTCAAACACAATCCTAGCTGGTCATCCTAATGGTCAACCACAACTCTGCTGACTGCATCCTTATACTTTCAGCTCCTGCTCACCCATCATCTCCATTGAATCGTGACCCACATTGTGGTCCGTTCAAATTCGATTTAAAAACTCATCTCTTTGTTTTCCAACCGTTCAATGACCTTGACCTTTCTCTGTAAAACTCTGCAGTCCGACACACCTTCCAGATAGTTAATACCTCCATGGCCGGGTCGCAACCTCTTTCTTTAATGCTCTGCAGTCACCCAACCCTCCGAAATAACCACAATGATCGAAGTCTAGTGCTGATTCCTGTTTTAAATCTCTCCAACAGCGATGATCCTATTAAGCTGCCTTGGGCATAACTTCTGAATCCTGGTGCTAAACCTCTCCATCTCTTTTTCCTCCTTTGAGTCACTATTTTAAATGTCCCAGATACGCCAAGCTGTTCGTCTCTTCCCGTGTAAACCTACCTATTTGGCTCACAATCATTTTCTTTACTGCTCCCAATGTGAATCGTTTTTAGATGTTTTATTATCTTTACTATGTGAGCACATTCAAGTTGTTGGATGAAGCTTTCAAAATATGATACTAATTAAATCTCTTTCTGTTTAAAGTTACGGCTTTTCAAAGGGATGGTCTTATTCCTCGCATGCACGGAATCTCATTTGCAGTTATGAATCAGTCTCCGCAGTAAGGCGTGCTGAACCATCTCTGTAGATTCTATGTGTCTTAGGACTGTCTAAATACACCGTGTGTTTATTGGAGTGAGCAGGATTGTATCACTTGTTTGTCCTGATTGCTTCAGCTCAATGCTACTAAAATGTCTGATGATCTCCGGCAGCCCCTCAGTCATGTGTACAAAGGATTAACTATAACAGGATAATTTATCACACAGAACAGGTTTCCTCTGGCTGCGAATCAGTCGCCAAGTGAATTGAACTCCTGTATCAGCAATGTATTCATTGATGCAATGTGATTTCCATCAATCCTCTTTGCGATACCTCTGTAATTCACATTACACAGATTTGCACCGGCTGTGTCTCCTTACCTAAGGATGTGTACACTTCACTTAGAGTGATTGAATCGAATATTCACAAGGCTCACTTCTGGGATTGGAGACTGTGCTGTGAAGAGGGAGTAAGTGACCTAGATTTATTTTCCACATAGTTTAGAAGAAAAAGACATGATCAAACGTAACTGCAAAAATCATTAAGGGGATTTATAGGGTAGACGATGCGAGGTTGTAGAATTATGGACTACCCTTTCTGAAACATAAGTTAGTCATTGAGGACGGAAAAGAGTTGAAAAAATTTCACTCAAATGGTATTGAATAATTGTATATTTCGACACCAAGTGAATGTGGCTGTTCATTTGCCGTTTATCTTTCAGGGAATAGTACATTTTTTTTTCAGTACTAAGAGAATGAAGGACGTGGGTGCAATGCAAAAGTTGCACTAGAGTTGGAATTTTAGCCATGATCTTATTGAACGTTGGCTGAGGCTCCTTGGGCTCATTGGGTTAATCCTGCTCCTAGTTACTAAGCCTTTAGGAGAATCTATTTCCGGGTTTTTGTTCATGGGACACAGGGATGGAACGATTGCAGCAGAAATGACACTTTATGTGTCTCACTGACTTCCGGGTAAAAATCATTGTCCATTATCCAGCTCATTAAACACTTTGGCTGGAATAAGATCAGATTCACTGAAACATTAGATGTAAAATGCAGTTTATTAAGGAAAATGAAGCACTTCCCCACTGCAGGGAATCAAACCCTTATCATTGACCCTCACAGACAGTGTCAGAAATCTAACATGCAGCGTTCAGTTCACATTGGCACGAAGACAACCAGGTATGCATACAATAGGCCCCACAGTTCCTCCCATGACCCTTACTCCCCAGCTCAATGTCTCCGAGTCTTAAAGCAGAGGCACTTCCTACAGAGATGACAATGCCGGAAGGTCCTGCTGTTCACAAATTCCATCAATCTGCAATTCTGACACGTTGGCTGTGAAGGTGGCAACACTCCAGCAATTATTTGTAATTGTTACAGGTATTAATGGGGGAATTATCATATATTGCATTGGCCAGGCTGGAATATCTCAGTTCCTAAAGGGGAGCCTCGGGGTTGTCTGTATTTACAGGGGGACCCTATGTGGTGGTTCAGTATTGAATGGTGTTCCCAGGGGTGTGTCACTATTTGGAGGGGGTACCTGGAGGCGTGTCACTATTTTAAGTAGGCCCTTCGTCGGCGTGTCAGTATTTACTGTTGGTCCCTGTAGGTGTGTGACTATTTACAGTGGATCTATGGTCGCTGTATCATTATGTACACGGTGTCCATGTGTGGTGTGTCAGTATTTACAGCTGATCATTTGTCTGTCAACATTTACAGGGGCTTCATTGGGGACCGGGGGAGGGGTACAAAGTCAGTGTTAATCTAAATCCCTCATGTATTATCAGTTAGGGTGACGGGGTGGGAGTTTGGAGTTTCCCAGAATTATCCAACAAATAGCTTTGTGCAACTGCAATAACTGTTCAAAATCACTTTGACAATTTTATGGAAGGTTTCTCAACATTACATGCAAATTTTCGAGTAATCATTAATAATCCAATTTGATTAGGGGCAAATCAATTTTCGAGTCCTGTATTTATACCGCTTTCTCATGTTACACTGCCACTAAATACTCCTATCGGCCCTCTTATCTGCCCAAGTATATTAGAAGTATATTTACATGACACACCGTCAGATTCCTCCTTCCAGCTGGATTATTTATTAAATAATTTACTTCACAATAAGTTTCTTCTCCACCCTGTACGGCTCAATAAATGTTGACTTTAACGAATCACCCAGGGCTGTTAACAGAAAAGGCACTTTATCTCTAGGAACAACATTTGGACCACTAGCGTCCCTGTCTGTTTTCACTTGCACAACTTGGTGTTGTATCGTTAAATGTTATCTAGCCAACTCACCTGCTCTATCCATTCTCTCTCGGAACTTCGATGCTTAAAACAAGGGAGTGGATTTGAAATGAAACATCAAATACTTATGACTCAGTGGCCCCTTTCCTCAGTTCCATAAACTGGTTAAAAGTGACTTAAACAAGACTATGCATTAGGAGCGCCCCTATTAGCAAATAACACGAAAGGAATTCATCCAAACCAAATCCTCTTGATAATCCTTACAGCATGCTCACATCATGGTTTTACTGTGTGATGCATTCTTTCCTAAACCCTTTGTGACTCTGAATATTAAACTGTTTATTCGAACTTCTTAATCCCCAAGCTACTCAATTCTCCCTTAAACAGAAGTGATATGAGATTTGACCCCTGACCTGATAAATTTCCTTAGGTAAACTAATTGTTACATCAAAAAATTGACTCTTCCATAATATTTTTGTAGTATTAATTCTATAAATTATTGATTCAAGGAAAATGGTGAACAGATAAATTATTGCCATGGACAATTACATCCATGGCACGTAGGTTCGTGAAAATGTCGTCAATTTATTATTCCCCCTCCTGTGAGCTCCCTCACCACCTTCTGAAGACCCAGTCCAGCAGGAATGACATTTAGGACTCTGCCTGATCGGTCAGTAGTGTGGCGAGCGCCTCACTATTGGTGATGGACATTGAAGTTCTTAGAGAACATTCTGCGGCCCTTATCGTCCTCAGTTTCACTTCCAACTGATGGTCAAATTGGAGGATAACTGGTTCATCAGCTAAGGGGCGGCCCACGTGATAAGGAACAGGAGCTTACCTTGCATATATTTGACCTGATGCCAAGAGGTTACATGTGCAATGATTTTATGTTGAAAACTCCAAGTGCAAATCCCTCTCTAACGTATACAACTGTCGTGTCAGCTCTGCTGTGTCTGCCCTGGGCATCCGACAGGGCAGGCCCAGGTAAGTTGATTGCAGAGTCTGGGTCCTTATTTGTAAGGTGTGGTACCGTGAGGATGAGTATGTCAATATGTTCCATGACAGCGTGTGAGACAGCGATCCCACTTTTGTCACTAATCCCCAGGTGTTTTTGAGGAGAACTTTATAGTTCCCAATTCCGGTCCATGTGCTAATGCGGGGTAGTCAGTGTGCTTTTATTAATCTTTTGTGACTTTGTCGTTTCTTTTCAACTCAATGACTTCCTAGGCCATTGTAGAGCGCATTTACGACTCAAGCACATTTTTGGAATGTGCATCTTGGGTTGCATTAGGCCAAACCAGTTAAGGATGATATATCTTCTTCCCTAAAGGACATTAGTGAACCAGACGGGCTTTACAATTGACAATGGTTTCATGGCCATTGGTAGACGTTTACTTCCAGATTTTTATTTGTTTCAAATTTCAACGTCTGCCATTGTGGTTTTCGAACACTGGATTCCTAGTCCAGCGCCAATGGTATTACACCATTACCTCAACTTTTGTAGGGGTAAGGGCCTGCGTAGATGCTGATGTTTGTATTTGCTGCTCACAATGGGGTCTACTATACATTGGAGAGAATAAACGTAGTCTTGGTGATCCCTTTACTGAACATCTGAGGTCTGTTCCCAAGCCTGACACAGGCGTTCCTCTCGCTTGTCATTTCAACACACCTTCCTGCTCTCATGCTCAAATGCCCACCCTTGGCCTGCTGCAATTTTCCAATAAAGCCCAATGCAAACTGGGGGAACAGTTCCTCATCTTCCAAATAGGCAATTTACAACATAATAGAAAAAATAAACATGGAAGCATAGAAACTAGGAGCAGGAATGTGGCGCCGGTCGTGGGTGGGCGTGATGGTTAAACTGTAGTGGTGGGGTGCGGAGCTAAATGTTGGTATAGTAGTATTACCACTAACATGTATTTTGCAGACACACATGGTAATGTTTTGGGCAGATGGAGAAATTTAATTAAGTGAAATAATCTGTAATTAATGCACAATGTTTGGACATGTAGGCATCAGAGCAGAATGATTTGTTTCAATTGCAAGCAACAGGACAGCCTGGCCTGGAACATGTTTGTAGACTGAGTGAAAGCGTTCAGCAAAGCGCTTACCCAGTTGTTGTGCAGTATCCGCAATGTAGCGGGACCACATTCGGAGCAGCAAAAGATGTAGAACAAATTGAATGGCGTGCAATTGAAGCGCTGGTTCACCGGAAAAGATTGTATGGGTCATGGGTGTGGGGGAGGGGGAGGGGGGTGGGGGGGGTTGGGGGTGGAGGGGGGGGGGGGGGGTGGGTGAGGGGAGGGTTTGGTGTGTTGGGGTGTTGCGGTGGGGGGAGGGTTATGAAGGGAGAATATAAAGTGGCACACGCTTCACTTTCTGCGATTTCATGGCAAGTTGCTGTGGAAAGCTGATTTGGATTTGTGGGTGAATGAGGCTAAACACAAGGTTTCACTGAGGGAACAGCAAACACAAGGTTTCCCTGATGGAACACCCCCTATTCAATGCTGGCGGGGCGGATTGAGGGGGCGGTTGGTGTATGAGGTTAAGCTGAGTTTGGTGGTGGCATCATCCTGAAGTTGGACGATATGGCGGAAAATCACATTTTAAATTAATTAACATGAGTTGGCCTTCGCTGGCTGGGCCAGTGTTAAATTGAAATTCCTAATTGCATTTGAGAAGCTGGTGGTGAGCTGCCTTTCTGAACGGCTGCATCCCATGTGATCCTGAGAATGCAGAGAATAATATGGTGAAATTGAATGCAAATATGGCCTTGCCAGCGAAACAAACATCCTTTAAAATTGTGTTTGAAAATGCAAATTTAAATAGGTGCAAGTGAAGTGCTGCTTTATGTGAAAGGATGATTTGTGCTATTGAACAGTGAGGAGGATTGATTGCAAGTGGCAAGAACTGCACGTACTCCGATTGCATGCAAATTTGCGGTGGGAGGTGGATGGGGTGTTGGGCGTAATGGAAGAGTGTATCTGGGTGTCACGGATTGGTCCTTTGGAATGATGAAAGGTGTGTTGAGGGAAAGATATGGTTGGTGGTCGCATCATTCTTGAGTTGGTGGAAATGGTGGAGGAAGATCCTTTGAATGCTGTTGCCTGTGGGCTTAAACGTGAAAACAAGGGGGACTCTAACATTGCCCTAAGAGGAAGTGGAAAGTGCGAGGCCAGAGGCCTGGGAGATGGGTTGAACACGGTAGAAGGCCCAGCCATCAAATGTATTGTAGGAGGCTCGGAGGAGGAGGAGAAGGGGTGGTGGTGTGGCGGGGGGGGTGGGGGGGGGTGGGGGTGGTGGGGTTGGTTTGGTGTGGGTGGGTGCGGTTCGCGTGGGGGTGGATTATCTGAGGCTTCAGCGTGGCCCATGGGAAAGTTCAGTAAAGGAAAATTGAAAGCGTGTTAGAAGTGCCACTTAGGAAGGCAGCATCAGAACATACGTGACAGATTGGTAGGAAGTGAAATATTGAGATGTGCTTCTATCAAAAAGCTGGGTATGACGAGTTGCTGTGCAAGTAGCTGTGCGAAACTTTGGGCTTTTAATGAATATTAGTGGGCAGCCTACAGAAGGCAGAGACGTCAATGTCCGGGAAGGGAAGTGAACGAGATGGCCCATGAGAATGTGATTAAAATGGGTGGATACAGGAAGCAAAATTGAGATATGATTTTATCCATCTCCAGATGAAAGGATGAAAAAGCTCTTACACAACCCTTAATGTACAGAAATATTTGTTGTTATGACTCCATAGCAAACACAGAAACTAAGAAGAAGAAAGGAAGGCCATTCGCCCCTTCGAGCCTTCCACCCCATTCAAATCGATCATGGCCATTCCTCTATTTCAACGCCATATTCCGTCTATCTCTCCATACTCCTTGATGGCCCTAATATTAAAAATTATTTCTTAAATATAATCAGTGGCCCAATCTCCAAAGCCTTCTGTGGTAGAGAATTCCTGAGGTTTCCAACCTCTGATTTGCCTCATGACCTGAGGCTGTGGACCCTGGTTCTAAAGCGCACCCACCCCCCACCCAACCAACAATTGGGACCATCCCACCTGCACCTAACCTGTCTAGCCCTGTTAGAATTGTTTGCATTTCAACCAGCGCCCCTCTGATTCTTCTAAACTGTGTTGAAAACAGTCCCAGTTGAACCAGTCTGTCCTCATATGACTGCCCTGCAATCCTCGGTAACAGCCTAGTGAAACTTCGCTGCACTCCCTCGATGGCAAGTATGACGTTTCTTAGATGGGGAGACCAAAACTGCATGGAATACTCCAAGTGTGATCTCACCAAGGCCTTGTATAACTTGAGTCACACATCACTATTTCTGAACTCAAATCCTCTTGCAAATGAAGTCCAACATACCATGTGCCTTCCTAATTGCTGGCTGCACCTTCTTAAATATCATTGACTGTTGTAAAAGGGCACCCAGATCTTTATGTGCATCCATATTTCGCAATGTATCACCATTTAAAAACAGCATTGCTGCTGTTCACACTCTAGCGTATAGCTTTACATTCATCCAGGTTACATTGTATCTGCCATGTGTTGGCCCAAATATATAACATGTTTAAACCACCGTGAATGCTACTTGTTTCCTCCTCACAATGCAGAACCCGGCTCAATTTTGTATCTTCAGAAAGCATGGAAATATTGCAAATGTTTTCCTAATCCATTTCATTTACGTATATCGTATGTAGTTGGGGCACTGGCATTGATACCTGCGATACTCCATTGGTCACCGCGTGCCACCTGGGAAAAAAAAATCTTCCCTCTGTTTCTGGTCTGTCAAACAATTGTCAATCCATCCCAATCTATGTGCTTTAAATTTGCATGTGCTTTAAACTTGCCTTCTTTCCTGTCATGCGGGAATTTTAAAAAATGTTTTCTTCAAATCCAAGTACACCATGCCCATTGACTTCTCACCGCACCTTTCCCACTAGTTACATTGTCAGAAAAATCTAGTAGGTTACAAAAGCATGATTTTCCTGTCATAAATCCATGATTTTTTTTGTCTAACTGCATTAATGCTTTCCAAGTGTTCGATTACCAAGTTTTTATAATTGATCTTGGCATTATAATCACTGCCAATGTTATTTTAACTGGGCGGTATTTAGAACCATATAAACGTGGAAAAGTTACGGAACAGAATAAGGCCATTCGGCCGACCTGGTCCATGCCAGCCCGATGACACCCAGCTGCCCATTCTAAACCCACCTTCCTGCTCCCGGCCCTTAGCCTTGCACCTCTCAGCACTTAAGGAGCAGATCCAGGTATGTTCAAAAAAGTGTACATTTCTGCCTCTACAACCAACTTCGGCAGCAAACTCCACACACCCACTGCCCTCTGACAAAAAAAAAAATGTTTTCCTCATGTCCCCCCTACATCATCTGCCAATTATCTTGAATCTATTTCCCCTAGTTCTAGAATTCTCCACCAAGGGGAACAATTTAATACTCTACATATTAAATATTCCCCTTATAATGTTGCACACCCCAATCATGTCACCTCTGGGCCTTGTTTTTTTCTAAGGAAAACAATCCCAACGTATCCAATCTCTCCTCGTCGTGACACTTTTCTCACCCTGTCTTGTTAACTTCCTCTGCACTCTCTCCAGAAATATTACATCCTTCCTTTAATGTGGTAACCAGAACTGCGCACAATACCCCAACTGTGCCCTCACCAGTGTCTTATACAATTTCAACATGTTATCCTTACTTTTATATTCTATTCCAGTGTCACTAATGGAGAGTTTTCCATATGACTTATTTACAAACTTGTCTACTTGAAACGCTGCTTTCAGGGACCTAAGTACCCGCATGCGAAGTTCCCTTTATTCATCTACCCGTAATAGTTTATCCCCAATTATTTTGTACTCCTTGCTACAGTTTAACCTCCCTAATTGTGTGACTTCACAGTTCTCTATGCTAAAATTCACCTCCCACTGTACCGCCCATTCCATCAACCCATCTCTATCGTTTTGGAGACTATGGCTATCCTGTGCACTATCGACTACTCGGCCTATAGTTGTGTCAGCTTCAAATTTAGCAATCCTGCCCCCCACATTCACATCCAAATGGTTTATAACCAATAGAGAAAGCAAGGGTCCGTAAACCGAACCCTATGGAACATCACTTTGGACAACTTTGCATTTGCAAGGGCATCCATCGACCATTACCCTTTGTTTCCTGTTGCAAAGCCACCTTTTATCCAGTTTGGCACATTACACTGAGTCCCATGGGCTTTTACTTTCCTGACCAATCTGCCATGTGGGACCTTGTCAAAGGCCTTGCTAAAATCCATGTACACAACATCCACTGCAGTACCTTCCTGCAAAATCTTCCTTCAACAAATCCATGTTGACCATCCCTGACTAGTCCATGCCTTTCCACATGATTTTAATCCTATCACCCAGGATTGATTGAACTAATTTACTCACCACCGATTTAAGCCTAATTGAGCAATAAATGTTTGGCATTTCCTTTGATCAGTTTTCAAACGATGGAAATACATTTGCATTTCTCTAGTTCTTCGTTATCTTCCCTGTAACTACTGATGATTGGAAAATCATCCTCAAAGCATCTGCTATCTCCCTCTGACTTCCTGCAGCATCCTTGGAAATAATCCATCTGGCCTGGTGACTTACCAACTTTCAAGGATTTCAACCGTTCGATTACATCCTCTCCCTTTATCACTATCCCATTCTTCTCTCCCTCTATTTTCTTAATAAAGTGGCCACAGTCTAATCTGCAGGAACTGATCCAGAGTCTATAGAAATTTGGAAGATGACAACATTGGATCAGATATGCCCCCAGAATTTTACTTTAATATACTGGTGTGTAGATTATCAGGCCTTTGGGATTCGGCCGCCTTCAAGGCCATTAACTACACGAGCACCATTTTTAATTTTTGGTTAAGAATTATTTTCTTCAATTCCTCCCTCTGATTAGATCCCTGGTTCCCTTGCATTTCGTGAGAAATTAGTTAAGGCCCCCATTTCTGAATGCAGAACCAGAACATTTGTCAAAATGACGTGCCATTTATGTCTTCCCCATTGAGAATTCCCTCTTGTCTGATTGCACTGTGCAATTTTCTTTGCTAATCTTTTCATCATAACCGATTTATAGAAGTCTTTGAAGCCAGTTTCTGCTGTTCCCTGCAAGGTTGCTAAAATTCTCCATTTTGCCCTGCATGGTCAATATTTTTGTCTACTTTGGCTAAAATCTAAACAGCCCTTCTGCTGCTTTATTTAACAAAAATATAAAGGTTTCCTCTTTGGATACGATACCGTGCGTAATTTATCTTGCAATTCGTCGTGGAGCCACGTTTCCTGCTTATTTGATTGATTTATTTATGTATGTATGTATGTATGTATGTATGTATGTATGTATTTATTTATTTATTTATTTTGCCGGAGAGAGGAATGAATTATTTTGTAATTCAAGCATAGTTCCCTTGAATGATTGCCAATCCACGTTCAATCCTTTCAGTTAGTTTCAAAATTCGTAAGTTGTAAATTGCTGCTCACACCCTCCTCGATACCATTATTTAGATTGAGGGCCATAGATTAAGATTCAACTTCTTCACTATCCATTTTAATGGATTATAATGACGTTTTGTGGTTACACTTGCCCAAGGAGAATTATTATCAATCCTTTCTCATTGCATAATACCAAGTCTAGCAAAGCCTGCTCTCTAGTTGGTTCCTCAAAAGAAAACATCATGTTCACGCTCCATGAAATTGCCCTCCACATTATTAATGCTCGTTTCGTTTTTGTAACCTACATGTAGATTATTGATACCCATATTACAGTTGTGCTCTTATTGCATGCCTCTCTAAATGCATCTTTAATGTCTACCCTTGCATCTCCATTACCGTTTAGGCACTTATAGACAAACCCAAATAAGGGTTTTCTACCCATTGTTTTTTTTTTACCTACACCAAAACAAATTCTACATAATTATTTGCTGAGCCAATAACCTTCTTCACTATTGCATTGATTTCGTCCTTTATGGAAAGTTTTACAACGCCTCATTTCCCTATTTGTCTGCCCTTGCTACATATGGAATACCCGGAGATGTTCAGTTACCGTCCTTTGACACCCTGCAGCCACATATTCGATATTATACTTAGATCATACCCGCTTATATATAATGGAATTCAAAGTGGTTTTTCCGAGCTTAGGTTTCGAGACATCAGAGGTAATTCATTATTATTCTGGGTTTCACGCTTATGTTGGATCTTATATTGCCTTTATATCTGATACAGTATCCTCATTCTCCTTAATTCAAAGTGTCTCTCGCATTCCTAAGCTTGAGAGCCACAAATTTCTATCCAATCGAGGATTTAGAGAAATAACGTTTTCCTGAATGAGCCGCCAATAATTATGACCGAGGCAGTCGATAAAGCCGTGCTAAATAAAAATCCTAGAGGGAAAATATAAGCAAATGTAATAAAGTTTAAATTTATGTATTCAATTCCAGCTGCAAATCCAAATTCAGGAAACAGACCATCATTTCTCGAGTTTTTACAATAAACTAAATAAAATATTTCATTAATTTACACTGGTTAAAATGTATACATGGTACCAAATTACCAGGAATATGTGTTTTTCTTACTAACTAAAACTAAGCTACATCACGGCAACAGCAACTCATAGACTTAACCAAACACCGGGCAAAGCGTTTTCACCTTACGAATTCAAAAGAGATTAATTTCACTTTGGATCCTGTGGCGGCTGTTGGAGGCCGACATCGGCCTTTTGATCTTACATAGTTTCTGCTCTGCACACCCGTAACCTGCTAAAGTTATGCCTAAAAATCCCATTGAATGTAAATTCGAATTGTATCAACAACCTCTGAACTAAACCTCCCATACAATAAAACACCTTTCACTGAAACAATTATGTTAGCAGTACAAATATATTGCTCCCTACCTGCTAGGGTGGCATCACTTTTGACTCCAATTCTTTACTGCTGTGAACAAAAAATGCAAAAGTACACTACTTCCCTATTTATACTTCAAAGCAAGAATATAGCAAAGCACCAAGGCTAGTTAGCTGTTATCAAATTAATACACACCACGAGCGGAAGCCTTTATTTTAAAACAACAATGTTTTCCTAAATGCTGAAAACATTAACAGCTTGATGATAGCAAATCCAGGCAAATCAAAACAATACCCTGGAGAGCAGAATTCAAAGTGGTTTTTCCGAGCTTAGGTTTCGAGACATCAGAGGTAATTCATTATTATTCTGGGTTTCACGCTTATGTTGGATCTTATATTGCCTTCATATCTGATACAGTATCCTCATTCTCCTTCATACATGTTCCTCCATTTCAATGTAATTGCAATTGTTCCCATATGTCTTTGCAACTTTAACATTGTCAACATATAAATATTTTCCTCGGGTTGATGCAATCAGAAAAATTGTGTGTGCATGGGGGGGCTGTGGGGGGGGCGGGGGGGGGGGGAATTCCCTGAATTATCTGAAAATCCAAATTCTTCTCAGCTCATATCACAATAAGTCAGCCTTTGTCCGTATTTAGCATTTCAAACCTCACTTATTTTGATGCATCAAGGGCTCCAGTTTAAATTTCTGCAATAGAATCAAATCGCCTACGCCAGCCTGCCTTCCCCCAACATGTTTGTATTCAGTTCGATTACCACTATTCTTACAAATAATGAGTGTGATTACTTCATGCATTTATGGTTCTTGTTTATCTAAAAGGCCATGTAATTTTAATCCAAGGTACAGTTTGCTCCTCATGATAAAGTACTTATAGTTTTAGGCCAATGATAGCAATGATTATAAAACATTCAAGAAACATTTTAATAATCACGGTAGAAATGAAATTGATTTGCTGCTCTCAATAATCACTTTAAAATCCGAGTTATTATTCCAAAACAATATGTAATTAATGATCGATCCACGACGTAGGTGAGTACTTAAAAGGGTACGATTTAATATAAAGAATCATTACTCCAATAAATGTCAAAAAAGTCTCATATTTCTCCCAAATACTCAGTGTGTCACTGATGTTCAGTGCGCCCAGCAAACTAAACACTTGATTATTTATGGTGAAGAATAGTAACAATAAAAATGTAACTGAATTTGAATACAATGGGGAGAATTAATATCTTATGAATTGCCCACAAATTAACCAGAGGGAATACATTGTTCCCTCACTTAAGGCTTAGTTACCTGGTTATTGTGACATTCATTCTAGGCTATAAGTATTGAATTAACTCAGTGCCATTACTGGGGAGAAGAATAGCTATATTCACTGCATGTTTTGATTTTATTAAAACAATCTAATCATAACTATTAACTTAATTAACTAACTGATACGTCATAAGGTGGACAACTTTTGCACATGCTATGGTCCGAAAAATAATTGCATATTTTGTGTCAACATACTCCAGACTTATAACTTAGCGGCTGCTATGAATATTGGGCTGAAAAATTTCCCAATTTTACTTCAATTATTCTGTCATTTTCAGGTTGATTATCGGTTTCACCGTTCGCCTAAAATATATTGAAATCTAATCCAATGATCGAAATAACGAATGATTAGTTAATTTACTGGGTTACTCGATGAAAAATGTTAATTTATTGGGCTAATAATTTTTGATTAATTAGAACATAAACCAATTCGAAATATACAGTGATTATGGAATACACAAAGTTTGATACTAATTTCAACAGTGGGAAGAAATATGTTATATAATTGCCAGCTTGAAGTATAATTTTAGATTATTGGGATTGTTCAGATTAAAACAAATTGGACACTGTGTGCAATGAGCGGACAGAATAAAACATAATTAGCTGTTTTTCTTATATATTGGGCTGAACATAATTCAAATATTTACTGTCTTCATTAAACTGTACCATGATTAATCAGCACTGTGACGTCTGGAGACAAAATTGAGTCAATAACTTGTTATTTGTTGGAAGTGAAGCAACTAGGTATGGCTTTGTAATATTAGGTTATGCACTGCTTTGATAAGTTATTGTGCACCAAACAGTAACTCGTCATTTACAGGAAACATTGACACCAGAATATCCTTAGGTTTCAAGCTGTACTTGAATATTCTTCAACATTTATCTGTCAGCAATGAAGCTAAACTAACTAGAAATGCGATATTATTATTTTGCTGTGCAGGAGTATGGAATTAGCACTGACAATTGGTCAAAACAATGATTAAAATTTCACGGTGTATGTTGAACTGAGCATTCAGAAGCTGCACAATGGAATAGTTGTACGAGAAGCACAATCATATTTATTGCAATTATTGAATTAAAAATAGTTATATATGAGAAGCGATTACAAGCATTTCAATATGTATCATATACAATGCAATTTCTCTCAAATAAAATATATTTTGCGTGAGCATTGAACAGAACATTGTTTATTGAATTTGCTTATTCCACTGTTCATGAATTACACACTTATTGTGCTCATTAGTTAGAAAAACAATATTTATTTAATTTGCCTATTGAAATGTTCATTATTTACACAATTACTGTGCTTATTGTACGGAAATAAATATTGGTTATTTAAGACAAAATCTAATATACCTGGAAAAACTCAGCAGGTCTGGCAACATCCGTGGAGAGGAACACAGTCAACGTTTCGAGTCCGTATGAAGAGTCATAAGGACTCGAAAAGTTGACTGTGTTCCTCTCCGCAGATGCTGCCAGACCTGCTGAGTTTTACCAGGCATTTTTGTTTTTGTGTTGGATTTCTAACATCTGCAGTTTTTTGCTTTTATCGGTTATTTAATCTGCTTGTTGAGGAGTTCATTAATTGCACACTTAAACTCCTGTTTGGTAGATAACATACAATACTTATTTCAACGTGCTTATTGCACTTTTCATCAACTACACACGTATTCTGCTGAATGGACAGAACAAATGATATTTGTGTAAATGTTTTATTGCACTAATGATTACATAGTCACTGTGCTGGTTGCTTTACACTACAACACCTTCAATTTAGCTGTTAATTGCACACTTCATTCGATACACAATCGTTGTGCTGGTTGGCAGAACTGTATGTGTACCTTGACGAAATTCTGGAATTTGAAGCTAATGTTCTACTTACTCTATTTACGAAGTGAAGGAAAATTAGGTATTTTGGTGGTGCACCATCTGTTTCTTCTACTTTTACGCAGAATGAACAAAAACAAAATTGGAACTTTTCTGATCTTCCCGAAATAAACTTTGACTATCAACACCAGTGATTATTGGGCTGAATAAAAAGTATAATTTATTAAGTTTAAGAATATTTTCATTTTAAATGCAATTGTATGAAAGAATATCAATTACATATTTACCAAGATAAATGCACTGAACATTTAAGGTGAACGTGCTGTGAATATTGAACAGAACAATGTTCTTTGATTATTGGCCATGACAGTCGTTCGATTTTTGCTACAATTATTTGAATGATCATTAAGCTGCTACTAACCCAGAACAGTGAATTGAATTACTATTTATTTACAGTGGAGATTGGAAGAAACGTCATCAATCGTTGCATTTTGATTGAAATGGTAGTGTATACATTCTGCGAAATTCAATGTGATAATTAACTTAAAATTCGATCCAGTCTTCTAGTATTAATAAGCAGAAAAATAATTAGATATTCACTGAAGTTAATGGTTAAAAAGCAACAGACGATTTCTCTACATATTGGCCGGAATATTAAGACCAAATTATGTGATTAATGGGACAGAACAATAAGTAAATGCTTATTGTGTTGATAGATCACAATAATAATTTGCATATTGTTGAAAAATTGGAGTGCGAAATTAAGTTTATTTCCCTATTCTCTTTGGAAGACAGTACTGAACCATAATTAGTTACTTACTGTGATTAATTGATAAAAAACGATGTTTCCTCTGATTATTGGGCTGTACAAGACTTTCAATTGTACCCCATTTATTGCATAACATAATGCTTCCAGGTTTATTAGGTTTATTGAAGGATGAAAAATAATAAATGTAGCCTTCAATGGAATGCATAAGGATTTGATATTCTCAGTGCTTTTGAAACTTGGTGATAATTAAAGCTCCTCTCTATTTTTGGTCTGTAGATTATTCATTACAACAATAATCGGTCATTTCCTCAGGTCACTGGAATACAGAATAATTAGAATTTTTGTGAATCATGGAGAGAATAATAACTTGGAATCATCGCCTTTATTTTAATTACAATGATTTAATAACGCCTATGGTAATAATCTTCCGATCCAGCTACGTATCTTGTAAAGCAGAGGACATTTGGAATCCCAATTGCTGATGATAATAATAAAACCATGGAGATTGCAAGGTTTAAACAAGCATAAATAATTTCATTGTACAGTAGTCGCCAACGCAAGCAATTAATAATCTCCATATTAAACTTTAACATTACAATTTCAAGTTAAAATTTAATTAGCGCCTAGTTCAACTAGCACAGAAAAATTCAAATCCTTATACAGTCCTATAAGGACTATATGTAGAATGTTTCATAATTATCATCTAAGCATGATTTTCCTGGAAGCTCACACTGAAATTGGACACTAAACAGCAGGGGTTGCGAGGACATGGTTGCAAGAATGTTACCCAGCAACCCACACAGATGTCAGTGAGCACTGTGGGTCGCAGAATATCTTCAGAAGTCTGCCTTTCCCTCGAGGGGTTTCATCTCCTCTCATTCAAGGGAAAACCTGTGAATGTTCTGAAGCTGCCACTCAGCTTCGTCGTTCTTTGGTGCTTGCTCCTGAAATGCTTTGTCAGCAGGACAGAAGCCTGCCCCAACGACTGCTCACCTCCGTTCAATCTCTTCACCCAAGATTGTGTTCCAACGGACTAACAAGTTTCTGACCTGGTTTCTAATCTTCTGCACGATCGCTGATTCCTAAATGCACATAGTAGACAGCATCATTCAAGCTTCACTTAGCTGTCCCTGTTCCCCAGAACTTTCTGTTCCCCAACTACCAGCAGAAATTCTGTTAACAAATGTTGTTTTAACTGCAACGTGTCCAGCTAAATCTTACAACAGATCCAGCCTCTAGTCTGAAGCAGTATTGGATCTGTTTGGGCGAAGGAAATAGGATTGCATTAAAACTGAATTAATCGCTTAAATTATATTCTACAGGCAGGCCCGCGCAAACCAGTACATTAACTGTTAAACAGTTAAACCAGGCGAGCCTTATACACGCTAGAACTTTTTACACCCTCAGGGTTTGCAATTACCAGCAATGTCCTGGGTTTGAAACTGAAGACGTTGCAAAACAACTAAGATTTAATGTGCTCTTCAACAGATAGCCGGAGGACAGAAGGTCACAGTTTAGATAGAAGGGTTGGTCTCCATGTACCTGTTACCAGAGATGTCTGTTCAACGGAAACCTAAATGATGACGGGATCTGAATCATGAGAATGTTCTTGGAAGTGACCAATAATGTAAAAATATGGTGATCACTTGTAATTTAGCTGATCACTATCTCAAGTTGCCTTGAGATGATTTTCTCCTTGAAATTGCTCGAATAAACGATCGTGACCTGTACCTGAGACTCCTGTGGTCCGTTTGTCCATGTTACCACAATAGATGCATCTAAATGTGTTGCATTGTGGACATTAAAGATTGTATGTTCCCGTCAACAAATGGACAATCCAGCACGTATTAACAAATCGTGCTCCCAAAGCCACACAATATAACCGAGATAAACATATATTTGCTGCGATTATTACACTTTACACTGACTCGACTTTTGAATATTAAGTCATTTACTCTCAAGAATGGATGTTAAATAATGATATAATTAAGTTTTTTTCGGGGTTAGTAATTTGTTTTAGAGAAAATAATAAGACATGGCTTGAAATGTGGAAACTAGGGCTAGAAATGCTGACTCATCTTTGAAATTTCTGTAACAATATTTCAATTGATACGGATACTATTAGGGTGAAGTAGGGTTAGCTACTTACTCTTATTTCTCGAGACAACAATAGATTCTTTCTGTCATCTTTGGGCTGAAGAATAATTGGAAAAAATACTTGGTAATTGACATGAAAAATAACTTCATATTGGCCATGAAAACGTGGAAAGAAGCTACTGAACAGAGTCAAATCAGTCAGCTTATCAAATTTTAACTAAAGAATAAATATTTTTTCCGCAATAAAATATGAACCATGTTCGAATAGTCCTTGATCCATAAAAAAAAACTCTGCAAGGATGCACAACATTTCAAAAGCTATATTATGCTTAAATGCTCACATTAAATACACAGTCCATGTAAAAGTATAGACACTCAGTGGTAAGACACACTATAATCTGTAACCAAGTGACAGATGCCACACCAAAATTCTCTCCTCAACACACCCCAGATGCCGTCACCACAACAGCCAACCGGTCTAAATGCACTCCTCTTTCACAGGAGGGTTTACAACCTCCTTTCCCCTATACATGGAGACTTCTTCCAAATCGATTTCTCTCAGGTGCCTCCTGGAAGTGTTCACGTTCAGTATTAAGATTCCTTCTTCGAGTGTTCTTTTCTCGGGATCACTGCTGGCATTCATGCTGTCTCAAAACACTCTCTCACCACTTCAGTTGCAAACAGTACACCACTTGTTAATTTGCCCATAGAAAAGAGGTGCATACGTTCAGGCATCTCTCATCTTCTTCCCACTTTCAAGTTGTTAACTTTTAAAACTTGTTTTCGCTGCTTTTGTTTCATTAAATCTGAATCTTGGAGTCTTATTCGTTGCCCTTTAAACTTAATCTTACTTAGCTGCGCCGTAATCAGGTTCCTGTTCATCCTTTTGCCTAAAACGTCTACTGGGCGCCCTCCTGTCCTTCAACATCTTCAATTTATGTTATTTGTTTCGCCTGAGACTGGTCCTCTACATCACTTTTTCTCCATTCTCTTCTTGCAGCTAACTTCGAACAACTTTGTTTTGGAACTGGCTTTCTTCCACTTCTAGGCTGTATCCTAATCTTTAAAACTAACTAAATTCCAACAGCTTCCAAAGAAAACTACTATCATTCTTTTTGGCGAGTGTTCATGGAGGGAACTTAATCTCTGTATTCCGTTTGCTAGGCAGCAGCCCAATTATGCTCGTATAGATTGATTATCTTAAATGCAACAGTCGTAAAAACATCATTAGAAATGCAAGCACGATTTAGAAGTGAAACTGAATCTGACTTTGTCCTTTCCAAAACAGGTACAGAAATAAAAACCAAGATAAACTTTAAAACTAAAACACATTTCTAATACCAACAAATATAAACAGTTTACGTTAGTTATAATTATTTCCTAACACATTTGCTTTTGAAGAAGGAAAGCTGCACAGCAGAGAACGTTTCTATCCAATAGCATGACATCCGCTCAACACAAACTTTTCTTAGATTTTGTATTTTGTTTCAAAATTGCGCATGTTACCCTACAATTAGCGACACGTACTAAAGGAAAGTCATCGAAAGCAATAAGACTTGTGCAATTTCAACGTTATAATATGATCAAAACGCATTATCCCCTCGTTCCGTGTCTTTATCACAGCAGAGAATGTTCCACTTAAGTCTACAGAGCAATCGTCCTTTTGTTTACCTGTGGGTGGAATTCCATCGTTAAAATCATCTTCTGAAATGAAATGTGGTAAACTCTCATTTCGATTTAACAAAGTTAAAATGGCATTTTTATTATTTATTTTTATTATTTATTATCTTAACTTTATCTCAGGTAAAATCTACTCTTTAGGATTTTTAAGGATGTTATTGAGGTGGCTCTTAATTGCACACAGCAAGTTTTTGTATTTGTCTTCTTGCATGGTTTGATTATTCAACTTTTTATGAATTAGTTGCTTCCACAGATCCAATTTCAAGCAGCTCTGCTCCATTTCCATTCGAGCAGCGTCAATTATGTTCTCCCTTTGGATTATCATATTTCTTTCCACCTTCAATTCTCTTGCATAATCCACAAACTTTCTCCGGCCACTCCTTTAAAGGTGCTGGATGGCCCTTTGCAAAATTTCCACTTGCCTGGGTTCTAACTGCATTTTGCAGATTATTAGCGGCATTAATTTCATCATCGGTGTCTCTGCTTTTTTTTGGCTTTTCATGATCATTTTGTGATTTCAGCCTTTTTTGTTTGCGATTACTAAATTCCAATTTTGCTGATACTTATTTCTTTTAATATTGTCCATTAATGAAGATGAAACATTAGTAATTTTATTCACAGGAATAATCTTCGAACTGTGTGATTCCACATCACACATTTCCACCTTCATTTACCCAGATTTGATTGAAGTTGGAGAATCTCACTGCTCTTTTCCCGACGAAGTTCGAACATTTCGTTAGTTTTTGTTTTTATTCATGCATTCAAATAATTATTTTGATTTGTCTACCATTCCTATTCCTGGTCAAGGCATGTTCCACGAAATTTCATACGAACTTCAAATGATTGAAGTTCATCAAATTTTTACTTCTATGAAGCTTGCTTCAACAATTTTATCATTCAGGTATTTCAAGTCTTCAGGCAAGTTTTAGAATTGTTGTGCCTGGTTCTCAGTTTATCAAATCATTTCTCATCTTTCATGAGCCAACTCCTCTTTCATACATGAAAATTGTTATTTTCACATGAAGCATTTTTTCCTTCAATTGCATGTTATTTCTAAAAATTCTTCGTTTTCATTTTTTGCCACTGTAGCTTACTGACATTGGATAAGACCAACAAATGCAAACTACGACTGCAATACAACTCTCTTCACATTACAGTCTCCATTAGCCAAATCAATACACTAAATAAAATAAAGCCCTTCAATTGTTAATATAGGAATACGTCCAACTGTAACAATTCCATTGCCATAATGACTTTGTACGTCAACTTTCCACAATATCAGCTTTATAAATTATATTCAAAATCCGTTGCTTTTTCCTTTCCTACATAAAGCTACCTGGATCACAATTTGCATCATAAGCCACCATTAGTGATTGATCAGCCACTCTAACCCTGCAATTTTAAAAATATGTTTACATATTTTGCTGAACATTAAGGGAAGCTTTTCCCCTTGAAGAATAAACATGCAGACACTAGGTTAGCCTGGCTTCCTTCACCAGTAATCAGAGGATAATTCTCTGTACTATTCTGAAACATATCCGCTTTTCCCATAGGTTCTGAGGTAATAGGTTTCACCTGTTCTGCTGCAACAATTTCAACAACAATTTATTTTTCTGGCACAATATTTCCTGAACATTCCTTTGGCATTTAAAATGCGACAAAATGCCTTCGATTCAGTTTCCAGCAATCTGCCTAAATGTGTCCCGCCATTTCGCAATTGCAACACTTAGCATTTTGAACGTCTCTTCCGTTCTCAGCTCCTTAATTTCTGGTCGGAGGAAAAAAGATGCAGATCTTCATCTGTCTCTTTGGGCCTGCTTTCATCTGGCAGGGTGATCTCACTTTACATCTGTTTTGTGCAGCTTTTATCTCTAAAAATCTAAAGCATGGAGCCTCTCTATCTGCCCACATTTTTAGCGTCACTTAAGAGGACGTTTTTTCTTCCAGGTTGCTGTCCTACCAATCAGTAATATACCTGATCGGACGTTCCCATGTTTCAGTACCATGGTTTGTGTTTTCACACAAATTGCGGCTGGCTATACATCCCAATTTCTCCTGTTTACCCTGCCGGATATCTCCGCACACCTTTGGTTTAGGCCTGGCTATCTCTCTCTACAAGGCTGCTTCCCTGGCACTCTGTTCAAAATCAGCTGATGTCCAATATCTTCCCAAATTAATTATGTTTTTCTCGACGTTTTTCTATTGATGTCTGCGGGAGGGTCCTGCCTCTCTGTGCCACTATTACTAATTATTTTTCCCTTGTTTGTTTATCTAAGCTGCAAGATTCGTAACAGAAAACGTATTCGAAATGCAAGCACCTTTTAAAGTGAAACTATTATTCAGTTTGAACTTTCTTAACACAGAGATGCATACGTGAACTTAACTTTAAAAGACATGCTCATTTCCTAACACCAACAAATACAATTATAACTGACTGAAACTGTCTCTATTTCGCAATGCATTCTGTTTGGAAAAAGCAAAGCTTGGCAACAACGAACTTCAGGTTTAAATGGCCTTGTAAAATCCTCACGCAAACTCAACATCTTCAAACATCTAACAATAACGCATGGCGTACCATACAAACTGTTTCCCCATTTTTTATCACAATTAGGCATCTTATCGTTCAATTAGAAAGACATACTTAAACAAAGACAATGAATGCAATAAGATTAGCACAATGTCTACTTTGTACTGTTATAATAACTCAACCTCTATGTTTCGTTTTCTTATTGTTCCCAGTACTTAACTCGAAAAATAATGTTTCATTTGATCGCCTGTTTCTATAGCTGTGGGAGGAAGCCCCTCGTCAAGCTCATCTTCTCAACTCAAAGGTGATGGATTCACATTTCAATATAACACAGTTAAAATAACATTTTTATGATTTCACATCTCATTATTCACTAGCAGAATCATTTTTTTGGTTTTTCAAAGATGTTATTGAGATGCTTCCAATTTCACTCAAACAGGCTGGTTGTTCATATTGCTACATGGTTTGATTTTTTAAATGTTTCATGATTTTGCTGTTTCTTCAGATCCCATTTTCAAGCAGGCCTTCTCCACTTCCACTTGAACAACGTGGACCTTTACATTTCGTTCCAAGCGTTCAATTATTTTTCATAAACCACAATATATATCGTTCCACTCCTTTACCGGATTTGGGCGGTGATTTGCACAATATCAAATTGCCTGGATTCTAGCTGCTTCTTTTTGAATATTAGCAGTAAAAATCACTGGCTAATCAGTGTCATTATCATTTCACTTTTCCGGGTCATTTGGCGATTTCAGCCCTTTTTGTTGGCAATTAACGATTTCAAATTCTTCACACAATTTATTTATTGTCAAATACTTCTTTACTATTGAATCGCTATCAATGATTTTACTTGAATTGTTTATTTGCTCAACATGACCAGAATTCAGCAAAGCTTTTTATTGCTAATCACAGGAATTATTTCCGATCTATGATTCTCCATATCATACAGTTTCATATTTGTCTACTGCAGCTTGCACTGAATTTCGAGAATCGCATTGCTCTTTTCGTGACGGAGATCAAACAGTTTGTTAACTTCATGTATTCAAACACTTATTTTGATTTCCCACCATTTTTTCCTGATCAAGATATTTCATAGCAACCTCTGATGCTTGAGATCCTTCATTTTTGTTAACTGAAGATTGACATTTGTGACGTTTCTTTCCACTGGTTTATCATTCAGAAATTTGAAGTCCTCAGGCTATTCTTCTTTTTGGAACTGATTTTTAACGTACCTCATCAATTCTCTTTATCACGAGCAAACTACTCTTTCATACGTATTCCTTTTTTACATTAATCAAGTTTTACATCTATTGCACATCTTAGCATTTATCCGTTTTTGGCCACAGCAGCTGACTGAAGTTGATTAATAGCAACATGACCAACCGGTCAACCTACTGCTGCAATACAGTTGTTTCCCCATTATTGTCTCCATTTGTCAAGCCATTGCGCAAAATCATAAGCACCTCCATAACAATTCCAGTTACGAAATGACTTTGCACGTTAATTTTCACAAAAAAATGGATTTATAGATTCCATTAATAGATTTTAGAAATACATTCGTTTCCCTCATAAAGCTATCTGCAACACAATTTGATTCATCAGCCCGTATCAATGATTGACCTGCCACTCTATCTCTCAATATTTTAAGCTCTTTACGTAATTTGTTGAAGGAATAAGGGAAAGATTCTCCTTTGGAGACAAAACATTACTTTCAGATCCACTGTTAATCTGATTCCTTCACCGTTAATCAGGCAAGAATTATCTGGGCTCCCGTGGAACACATCCGCTTTTCCTATATGCGCTGTCGGTAAACGTCTCACCAGAATTACTGCTACAGTTTGAACATCCATTTCCTGTTCTCATATAGTATTTCACTGGCAATCCTTTGGCTTTTCTACCACTACAAGAGCTCTACTGCTTTGTTTCCATCAATCTGCCCAACATTGTCACACCTGGTTACAATAAAAACGCAGAGGGTTTTGAATGTCACTTCCACCAACAGCTCCATACTTTCTGGTCTGAGTAAAGATGTACAAACCTCCAGCCGCCTTTTTGGATCTGCTTGCATTTTGCAAGTTGTTGTCGATTTACAACTGCATTCTGGTCCTTTTGTCTCTTCAACAATGAAGCATGGAGCCTTGCTAGCTGCCCCTCTCTTTAACCTCACGTAAACGGTGATACTTACCGAAGATTCGCTACTCATTTTGACTAAAATATCTGCTGGGACCGTTCGCCTGTTTCACTACCTTGATGTTTTTGGGTATTCTATACGTTGGTGCTGGCTATTTGTCCACTTTCCCCTTGTCTCTCATTGCAGCTACCTTCAACCAAATTTGAATGTGGCCTGGGTATCGGTATGTTCTAAGCTGCTAACGTGGTAGGTCTGCTCAAAATCAGCTGAACATTCAAAACCTTCCAAAATATGCCGCTGTCTTTTGTTTTAGCCTTTTGTAAAGTGTTTTTCCAGTTGTGTCTATGTAGTGTCCAGTTTCTCCGGTATACCGTTGCTGGCAATAACCCAATTCTTCTTTAATCTTTTGTTAACCTTAGCTCCAAAACGCGTAAAAGAGGTCTTTCTGTTGAGCTATTCGAAATGCAAGCACCTTGTAAAGTGAAACTAAAACTAAAATATAATGTGCTAATGTGTTTCAATGTCCTTACATTATTGAAATAACTATTGTCCTGTTGTTTTTAGGAGAGTTTCCAGTTGCTTTTTAAATTTGACTACCACTAACTGGATAATCTCTCCCACAGAACTGGTTCCCATTACCAGTCAACAAAACATCTGTAACAGTATTGAATTCATTGCTGCAGTGTGGTATCCATCACTGCGCTTTGTGATACCTCTCTAAATCACAGGTACAGTCATTTTCACCGATTGTGCAACCTTACCGAACAAAGGGTGCACTTGTCTTAAAGTATTATAATTAAGGTTCACGGGACAAATTCCTGGATTAGGGACTTTGCTATGAAGAGGGACTAACTTGTCTAGATTTACGTTGCTTCTTCATGAGGCGGTGGCCGTGATTACAGCCCCACTCCGACTCAGCAGGAAAAAATATGGAATTTAGCACAGATTCCAATGTGGGAGTAATCTAATTTGAAAGTTAACGTGAGTAATCATCTTCAATTTATGTCTTTGTTATCACAGTTGGCAATTTCTCCAACCCACATCATTAACCAAATGAAATTGACCCAATAATTTCTAAACCTGATCAATACTTAATTGTTTCTCCTGGGATTTGTCCGAGGTGGCAACACCAAGATGAAACATTAAAATAGGGCTTCGTCCGTCTACCCAGGGTCGAGTGCAGTGCAGTTGAGAAAGCAGGAAATAAATGCATCACCAACACACCTTCTGTTGGAACAAATTTAATGTGAAGCTGTAGAGCCTCCCGGGGAGTGGGGGCTAATCACTTCTCCCCGCGGCCCCACACGATCAGCATTGTAGTTTCCACACAGTCACAATCGAATGGATACCCTGGGGCAGATGCGTGATTCATGCCCACCGCCCAGGAGTCTCTGCACCTTGACAGGAGGCTGGCTCCCACGGGGTAGGAGCAGTGTTTCAACCCAACCCCCCGGCAGTCCGAATACCCGTGAATAGCCCTATTCTACTAGGGAAGGGTAGTGATGCGCTCACACTGTAACAACTGCTCCCCGACGAGGCCGCCATTTAAAAAAAAAATTGCGGGCGAGGCTCCCAACTTGTTATGACTGGGACCAGACCACAATTTTGTTATGTTACCAGTTGAGCTTTAGAGATCTGGCTCCATTTGCTATTCAATCTACTCAGTTGACAGACTATCGTTAGTCTAAAAATCCTTTCACCAGACACCTTTTCCCATAGCAAATGTGTTTACTTTTAAGGACTAGCCAGTTTATGTAGGTCTTCTGCATTCAAGCAAAGAGTGCTGGAAACCATCAACCATGGGTCATAACCCTAATTGTGCCACTGCACAACATTTTGGAGTAGAAACATCTTTGACCACAATTTCAACCATGTGAATAAAACTCCGCCCTGGGATCTCTCTTTGAGCTCCTATGTTTGTTTTTTCCACTCGCCGATATTTGTGCTAACGACCTGGCTGATGATTCAACAACAATTGATCTATGGTTAATTGAGTGTTTGCAGCAGTTTCGGTTTCTAAAATTAACCATTCACAGCAGAGGTTTTCTTCAAACGACACAGCTTTCCTCAGGTGTGCAACTTTTTCTTTGAGCTCGTCTCACACACCAGAATGTTAGTTACCATTTCACTGATGACTACAATCAGCCGTTTCTGAACATAGCCTCCTCAAACAAACATAATATTTGGAATTATCACTGATCTCCAAACTGCAATAATTACGATATTTATTCTCAACTCGGGACATTATCATTTCCGCTCCGTGCATTTCAGTCACATTTTTCAATGAATAACATGGTTTCAGAACACTTTCCAACTTGCTGCCAAGTTCCAGCATGCCAGACTATCGCTCACAATTCTCTGCTGCTCCGAGCCAAACGCCACTAGCCTCAGTAATCCTGCTCTCCTGTTTTCAATGGACGGACCAGTAGATTATAACGAGGCTGGTGGTGAGAAATTTGAGAGCAGCTCTTCCAAAGGCCTCTTCCACTTTCCTCTGCACGTATCCATTTTGATAATCATACAAATTGAAATGGTATCAAAGCACGAGTTACCATTGATTAATTATCAGACAACATTATCATTCTGTTCTGTCTTGCAACCACTTCTGGAACCTCTTAACCTCCATAGTCTACAACCCCATCAGGAAAATTCACTTTAGTTTTTTTCGCTGCATCTGCCATTTCAATTGTTAAAAAGGCAATACATGTCAGACCATCCTCTTTTCTGATGAGAAGTCAGCTATCTCTCAAAATTGTCCAATTTTTCCAACATTTCCTGTTAAGAGTCAGATATACACCATTCAGAGGTTTTGATTACTGTAAGAGTAATCATCTTGAGGAATGTAATTCCATAAGTAAGGGACTGACCTTGTGCGACACAGCTCAAAGCAGCTTGGGTTTATTCTGGGCTTTCCTCTCAAAAACTGAAGGATACCCATCCCACACATTCATCCAAATCTGAATGTCTCCCCCCTCATGACCAAACCCTCCACCCCAACCCAATGGCAAAAACTGAACGAAACCCCCTTCAACACCACACACCCAAGCCACCAAATACACATAAACTCAGGGACACACCCTTTGGCACGACAATCGTACCCCCACCCACCAAAAAATAATTGTATTACTGCACGCAACGCCACACACGTGCCCTCAGCCTGATTTCAGAAGCTGAACGAGACCTAATTCCAACGCCTCACGCCCCTCTTACGGTGACCCATGTCTCAAAATCTGATGGGAAGCCTCCAACCAACGGAACATCCCCAAAAAACCACGCAGGCTTAAAGATTCACACCCATTCCAGCACGGCATTTACCTGCTCAATAGTGGACCCGGGGCGCCCAACCACCTGCTCAACACCTCCATCCACAACACCCCAACCCAGCACTCTGGAATTATGGCGTAACGACAAAACTAAGGTGCAGATGTCAGGCTTTATGAGGTAGAGGTGGGGAATCGTTGCTCCACACTCAAAGAGGAGCCTGATTAACCTGCGGATAGACCAAAGGTTAATCCTCAACCCCCTGGCGCCTCTTCATCTGGAGTGAAGCCAGTTTCTCTCGGGGAGTCAGTACTGAATTATTCGACCCTTCCTCTATGAATGTATTGTCTCATCTCGATGAAGAAATGATCAGTTTTGGCCTCCTACATTTGGATTTCATAAGAATGAGACGTGAGGTTATTGAAAAATATGCGAGTTTGAGAGGACAGTATGTTGTTGCACGGTAGATGTCTTCCCATCCAGGAGAATCTCACACAATAGAGCATCTTTAAATAAAAATATTCTCTGGTTTAAGATTGACCAGAGCAGAATTCCTTCACTCACAGAAATTTCACGTTTTCAATTTTCTTGCGCAGAGAGCACCGAAGGCTGGGTCATTAAAAAAAAAAATCCTAGTTCACTAATATGCTTTATGGAATGAACCCTGCCCCACTTCCCGGTTGTAACCTGATGCATCGTAACTCCCTTTGGAAAATGGCTCGCAAGCCATTCAGCTCTATGAAAACACTTCGAAACACATAAAAATAGAATGTACCACGACACGCCATAAGACATCAACTGGGGAACCGTAAACGAAAATGGCAAAATAAGATCTGTCAATCCTACAAATCCGCCTTCAGGACGTTCAGGAGCTCGTTCCAAAATGGGATAGACACCCCATAGGATTCCACACATCTACGACATTTACTGACAATTAAAAAACAAACATTCGCTGTCTCTGTTCAACAAGGGAATCTCTTATTCTTAAACCATATCCTTTACTTTCCGATTTTCCCACAAGAGGAAACATCCTGTGGACGTTCAATGTATCAAGCCCCCTCAGCATCTTATATGTTTCAAAAAGGTTACGTCTCATCCTCCTGAACTCCAATGGTTATCCGCCCAACCTTTTCAATTCTTTTCCAAGAAATAACCCCTACATTTTACAAATGAGCCCAGTCGCTATTCTTTGAAGTTTTCTTACAGAATTTGCATTATTTATTTCTTCATAAGCATGAGGAGAGTTTCAGCAGGTTGGGCCTGTATTCATTACAGTTTAGAAGAATGACAAGCGACTCAATTGTAAGTTCGAGCTTTGATTGTGAGCTAGAAAGGGTAAATGCTGAGAGTTCGTTTTCCCCTGTGGGAGAGTCTAGGGACAAAAATCATAATATCAGAGTGAGAGGCGGCCAATTAAGACAGCGATGAGCAGAGTTTTTTCACTCAGAGGATAGCCAGTTGGTGAAATTATTTACCGCAGAGGGATGTAGAGGCTGGGAAAGTAAATATATTCAGGGCAGAGATAGAGAGACTTTTAATCAGCAAGGGAATCAAGGATGATGGGGAAAAGGCAGGAAAATGAAATTAAGGATTATCAGATCAGCGATGATCACATGGCTATGCCATTGGGCAGTGGAGACTCATGGGTAGAATATTGATTATCTTACGTCTTGATTTTAAAGCCCCCTCTACACTGCACCATCATATCCTGTAGGCCAGCTTCAGCACGGAGCTATTTAGACATAAATGCTCTCTCTAATATATCCCATAAAACAATCATAGCAGGTACAAGACATGGTTAGATGCAGAGTAAAGCTCTGTAAACGCTAACCCCATCAGAAACTGCCAGGACAGGAACAGCAAGGAGTTGGAAACAGGGTATAGCTCTATCTGCGCTGTCACCATGAAACACTCCCAGGACAGATAAAGCACGGGATTACATGAAGAGTAAATCTCCCTCTATACTGTCCCAAACAGCAGAAGGAGAGCTGCTGCACGTGGTTAGATAAAGGGTTAATCTGCCACTAAACCGTCTTTGTCAAACACTCCAAAGGCAGGTACAGCACGGGGTTAGATACAGATTAAAGCTCTCTCAACATTGTACCTATGAAACCATCACAAGGCAGGTACAGCCCGAGAATACATACAATAATATGCTTCCTCTCACCGTCGCCAGCAGGCACCTAAAAATAAGAACAACAATAGGATAGACAAAGTGCCATGCTCCGTCTGCACTGTCATCATAAAACACTCCCAGAACAGTTAATCACGGGGGTATATGCGGATTAAATCTCCTGTACACTGCCCCGATCAATCTCTCCCAGGTCATGTATAGCACGGGTTTGGGTACCGAATAAATCTCCCGCTACTCTGTCACCATGAAACACACCCAGGACAGGTACGCCATGGGGTTAGATGCAGCGTAAATCTCCCGCTACCCTGTCGACAGCAATGAAACCCACGGCGCATAGAACACTACTTACATGTGAAACTCTCTCTTAACTGTCCCTATCAAACATCCCCAGGACAGGTACAGCACGGGGAGAGATGCAGTGTGAATATCCCTCCACTCTGTCCCCAGCAATCCCTCCTGGGAGACGTGCAGCACGAAGTTGGAATTATAGCAAACCTCACTCTATACTGTTCCCATTAAATACTCCCAGGAAAGTTGCATCACTGGGTTAGATGCAGAAGAAATATCTCTCTAACTATCCACATCAAACTTTCGACAGGTTTAGCACGGTGTCGTGTAGTATGATGTGCCATCAAACACATTCTGCACAGGCATAGTACGGGGTTAGCAACAAACCAAGTTCCCAGCTAAATTTTCCCCATCATACATTCCCAGGTCAGGTGCAGCAACGGATGTATTCAGACTACTTTTGACCTTAGGTTGACCAGAACTGTCAATATCAGAGCAGTTACCGTATTATCCGTATGACAGCTGCCACTTCGCTCTCCAGTGTCCCATGAAGCACTGTTTGTATAGGCATAGTAACCAGTTTTTGTTCTTTTATTCATTCACGGGCTGTGGGCATCGCAGGCTGGAGCAACATTTATTGCCAGGCCATAGTTGCGCTAGGGAAGATGGTGGTGGGCTGTGTTCCTGAAATGCTGCAGTCCATCTGGTGTCGGTACGTCCACTGTGCTTTTTGGAGAGAGTTCCAGGATTTTGACCCAGCGATATTGAAGAAACAGCAACATATTTCCAAACCAGTATGTTGAGTGACTTGGATGATAAACTCCACGTGGCGGTGTTTACATCTATCTGTTGCCCTTGTCCGTCTTTATGGTAGTGTTGGGGTTTGGAAGGTGCTGGCCAAGAAGTATTGGTGAATTCCTGCAGTGAATCTTGTTGGTGGTACACACTGCTGCTTATGTGCATCTGTGGTGGATGGAGTGAATATTTGTTGATGTGGTGCCAATCAAACTGCTTGATTTCTCTAGTGTCTTGAGCGCTGTGGGAGCTGCACTCATGCAAACAAGTTGAGAACATTCCATCATACTGCTGACTTGCGCCGTGTTGATGGTGGGCTGGCCCTGGGGTGACAGGAGATGATTTATTCGTCGGAGGATTCCGAGCCTCGGATATACTCCTTTAGCCACACTATTTATGTGACTAGCTAGTTCAGTTAAGAAACTATTATTCTATGTATGTGCCTGATTTTATTTTTGTTTAATGCATATTTTAATTTACTTGTTCTTATATTTCTAAAGGTGTCAATGGATTCATAAATTCTGAATTTAGCTTACACAACTTACTGCAAGAAATACACCTTAATATTTGTTGCAACAGTGTGGTCTCAGTTCCCTTGTGGGGCACGTGTTGCAAACATCAACGCCACGTTATAACACAATCGTCCGGCAATTGGCCAACTCCAACAAGATAAAATCTAAAAATCACCACGTCACATTCAATGGCACAACCATCGCTGAACCCCCCCAACACCAACATGTTGGTGTTTCCAATGATTAGAATGTGAACTGCTCTAACCAAAAACATACAAGAGCAGGTCAGAAGCTAGGGTTGCTGCGTAGAGTAACTCACCTCCTATCTCGTAAAAAGTCTGTCCACCATCGACTAGGCACAAGTCAGGAGTGTGTCTCAATAATCCCCATTTGCCTTGATGACTACAACCGTCAATAAGATTAACACCATCCAACGTAAAGCAGCCGGCTTGATTGGCAGAAAATGCCAAAGCATTCAATCCCTCCCCCACCGACACACAGTAGCAGCTTGTAGTTATCCACAAGCTTCACAGCAGGAATTTCTGGAGGAACTTGAAAATGACGGCGACTACCGGCTGGAAGGAGAAGGGCAGCAGATTGATGGGAAAACCAACACCTGGAAGTTACACTGCAAGTTAATCACCATCCTGAATACCAACTTTATCGCTGTTCCGTCAGTGTTGCTGCGACAAAATCCTGGAACTCACTTCCAAACAGCAACCTGGGTCTACCTATACCAGAGGGACTGCGGCGGCTCACCTCGACCATCTCAAGGACAAGTATGCATGGACCATAAATGCTGGCTTAACCAGCAAAGCCCAAATCCCGTAATTGATTTTGAAAAAAATATCCTCAACATTTATGGTGATGGCAGATATTAACGTAACACGACATTCACCACGAAAGAGCATGTATTTGTCCTGACCTCCTGTAAATCGCATGAAAATTTACTCATCAAAACGGAAACGCAATAATTTACATCACAAAGAATGGAGAACAATTAAAATATGCAGTCATTCACCTCCAGATGATGGAGCCATGCAAATCAACCACACCATAATACAGAATGGAATTCTTTGTTTGCGAGAGTTTCGAGGGAGATTTAAAAAAAAACTATCAAGTTGTACCTGTCCTGGGAGTGATCGACGGGACAGTGCACAGGGAACTTTTGCCCGATATCTAGTCCAATGCTCTACCTGTCCTGGAATTGTTTGATTTTCGCATTGCAGACTGAGATTTTCTCACTATCTAACCCTGCGCCCTACCTGTCATGGGGGTATTTGTTGGGACAGTAAAGGGGTAGATTAAACAAACAAATACTATCAAACACCGAGCTCGACCGGTTATCTGTGTATTTGTTGCGAAAGTTTAAACAGAGCTTTATTCGTTACCTAATGCATGTGGATCCTGTCCTAGCATTTTTCAATGCGACAGTGTAGTTGGGATTTAAATCTTCATCTAACCACAAGTTGTCTCTGAACTGGTAATGTTCAGAATATTAAACACATGGAAATATAACTGCTCAGAAAGAGGCATTTTTCCCATTGTGCCTTTTCCGGCCGACAAACGAGCACACAACCTAACCCACTCAACAAAATTTGATCCGTAGACCTGCAGGTCACAGCACTTGAGATGCACGTCCAGAGACGTTTTGAATGAGTTGAACGTTCATCCGTCTTCTACAGTTTTGAGGCAGTGAGTGTGAGGTTGATAAAATTAATTTCTCACCTCCCTCTAGTCTTTCTAACAATCACTTTAAGTCTCTGCCCCCATCGGCACTGACCTCTCTGCTGAGGTAAATAGGCCTTTCACAACAAAATATTCAGGCCCCTCACAATTCTCTATGTCTCAATCAAATCTCCCCTCAGCCCCCTCTGTTCCACGGAGAACAACCCCAGAAAATACAATATTTCCTCAAGGCTGCATTTTTTCAGCCCTGGCTGAAAATCTCGTAAATCTGTTCTGTGCCTTCTGCAGTGCAATTTCACCCTTTCTAGAATGAGTTGAGCAGAACTGCACGAGAAATTCAAGTTGTTAACACACTAATGCGTTATATATTCACAGCATAATCCCCTTCTTTAATATTCCTTACCTTGGCTAATGAAGAAAAGTATTCCAGATGCCTTTGTAACCACTTTATCCAGTTCTCCTGCTACTTTCAGCAGTCTGGGGACATTTACTCCAAGGTCAATCACTTCCTCCCGTTATTTTTATAACCCATTAGTTTGCTTCATATCACGACCTGCTTGAACCCCAAGTCACCAGTTTGAATTCAACTTGCTGTGGCAAGTATAGAGTAAGATTTGCGCTGTATCTGAAACAGTGCTGCACTTGCCCTTGGAGTTTTGAAAGAGATGCTGTAGAGGTGGTTTCACTGTGAATGATTACATGTTGTAACTGTCATGTGACTGTTTAAATGGGACTGTGAGGAGGGAGAAGAGCTATGCTTCTACCGACATTCTGTTACTGGACAGGGAGTGCTTGATATGGGTATTGTGCACAATGCTGAACTCTCCATCTAACTCAATGTTTTCTATGCCCTGGAAGTGTCTGAAGGTGACACTCCAGAAGTAGCATTTTCCTATCTACCAATGAGATGTACCTGCTCTGTAAGATTTTGATGGGAACAGTGGAAAGGGAGCTTTAACTCACTTATAACATGTGCTTTGCCTGCATTGTTCGTGTTTGGCGGTTAGAGTGTACGGATGTACTTTTCTCTGTATTTAACCTCATGCTGTACCTGCCCTAGAAGTGTTTGTTCAGATAGTGTGGAAAGGGCTCTATTATGTAACTGAACCTGAGCTGTCCCTGCATTAAAATTGTTGGAAGGTGATAGGACAAATGGAGTTTATTAAATTTGAAAATCCATTCAACATGTGACTTGAGTGTTTGTTGGAACAGTATACATGGAGCTTCACTCTCTACCTATCCCCATGCGTTACCTCCCCTGGGAGTGTATGAGAGCACCGACAGGATGGAGCTTTATTCAAACTAAAACTCCCTTCAAAGCTTCCACAATCAATCCACGCAATTCAACTTCAACACGGTGTTAGATGCAGAACGAAGCTACGCCGACTTGAATCAGGCCAAATAGCTTTACTCTGCGTCTAAAACCATGTTTTACCTGCCGTGGGAGTGAATGATGGTCAAAGTCGGCGGAGCTTCGCTCTGCAACTAACACCGGGATGAATATGAATTTTGCGGATTTGATGGGGAAAATTTGGAGGGCGATTTTCTCTGATTATTATTTTATCCCGTGCTGTAATGGCCAGGGGAGTTTTTGATAAAGCAATGTACAATAAAATTTTATGTGCATCTTGCACATTTGATATACAGCTCTCCCAATGCCTGGTGGGGACTTCAGAAAGGGATCAGAGCTCGCTATTTAACCCTTTGCATATAACTGTCCGCGGAGTGAAGGATGGAACAGTGAACAATGAGGATAAATCTCTATCAAAGCCTCTGTTGCAACTCTCCTTGGAATCGTTGATTTACACAATTGCTATGGACTTCCCTGACCTCATTCATCTTATCACTTCCCATGCAGGTACATCACTAACCTCGATCTTATTGTAACTATCCATCCGGAAACATCCCATTGTGCTAAACTTGATTATAAATAGCTACCAGGTACGACACTTACCACACTCCTATTGCCACTACCCGACATGTGCATCACTTACCATAATCTGAACGCCAACACCAAAACAGATGCGTAAAATACATAACTCTTATTCACACCAATCATTTAGGTATGTTACTTAAATCATTCTTATTGAAACCACCGTGCAGGTACATATTGTTCCTCACTGTAATTGTCACTCTGAGTCCAGTTAGATGTCTCGCCTCACACTTATTTTCCCTCTCCATTCAGTTAGAGCACTGAGCTCACTCCTATTGTTTTGTTCTCACTGACAATAATCGATGTCTACCATGGGTTCCCTGAAGCAATATCATTAAGGAATATTACTACAAAGGAGATTGTCGAAGAGTTAAGTTTTATTTTAAAGATATCATCCACAAGAGGAAATACATCATATCAGTGGTCAATTCTCTTCTCACAACTGTTGAAGGAAGTAGTGAACAGATTGGGGATAGAACATTTTAAATCAACAGTTTATCATCCGGAGTCAAAAAAATCCTTTGGAAATATGTCAGTAAAATTTAAAACTACGATGAGAAAGAACTATCAGTATTATAAAGATGATTTGTATTGGAGGAATTCCATTCTCGTCATTCGTTCATAGGAATGCTCGGAATGCATCGGGTTGTTGTATTCCTTTTCAAAAACTTTATGGTCCTGAGGTAAGTGGTAATTGAACCTGATTCACGATAAATTGGTGGATGAAATTTCTAAACTACTCACCTGGATTAAGTATAGAACTTCAGAGAAAGATTGGATAGAACTCTTGATTTGGGTGCGAAACTTTTAAAGATATCAAAACATTTTATGTAAGTGAAGGCAAACAGGAGACTTGCAGATAATTTTTTGCCGGAACGAAAATGATATTTCTGGTACCAGCACAGGTTGAATTGTTAATAATAAGATTTATTGGGCCTAAATTAAATATTCATTTAAGGTGATGGCAGCTGCAAAAGCTGGTTTATATCCTACACCAGGGTTCTGAGGCTGTATTGAGAAAGTGAGTCAATCGAAAGTCATCGCAAAGATTAACTCGCTAAAAGGATATTGGCTATTAATGTTAGTGGAGAGAGAAAAATCGATAATGATTTTTGTAACACCAAATTGAGTACATCAGTTTAAAGGCATGGTATTTGTTATGACCGATGGACCCGCGATATTTCCGAGGCTGACACAGAATTGTGATTGCAGGAGTTTATGTTGACGATTTGATAGCCTTCCTTAAGACATGGGGGGAGCATCTACAGCATTTGAAATAACTACTTACTGAATTACAAGATTTTAATTTGGTGATGAACTTGGCTAAATGTGAATTTGCAAAAGTACAAATTACATAATCAGGCCATACCATTGGATATGGAAAGGTGGCTCTTAGAGATGTGAAATTCAAGTCTTTCGTGGATTTCGCAGGGCCTACAATAAAACGAGTTTTTCGAGATTTCTCACATGATTGGGTTTTCCAGAAATGTTTACAAACTTTTATTTCATCCACTGATTGAACTATTGAACAAGAACAGGAAGATTAATTGGACTTAGGAGTGTGAGGAGCAACTGACAGTTTGAAAGTTGCATTAACTACGTCACCAGTTTTGGCAGTACCCAATTATGCCCAACAATTTATGCTGGCCGTTGATGCGAGCAATATAGGCACCTGGCCCATATTACTGCCAAAAAAGGGAAACTGGAATTGAAAATCAAATCGGGTATTCACAAAAGTTGAATGTAAAACAGAGAAAATATTCAAAGTTGGAAAAAGGGAATTTTGAGTTTTGTGTTAACATTGCAGCATTTTGAAATTTTTGTTGAAAAAAAAAATCATCAGAAACAATTGTTTATAACAACCTCAATTTTTTAAAGTTTCAGGACTAATTTCGAGAGAAATGTGTGAAGCTGTTCAGATGAGTATGTTACTGTAACTAATTAACCTACAGAATATTCATGTATCTCGTACAGAACATATGATGGCAGATGCGTTATCAAGAGTTCAAATTTTAAAGTGCAAATTGGATATTGAAATTCTGGACATCCAACTAGAATGATTTATATTGAAGTTAATGATTTGTATATATGCTGTTATGTTATAGCACGTAACTGGCAGTGCAGAAATTCATGTATATATATAAGTGCAGGGGGTGGTGTATCATGATTAACAAAAATGAAGCTGACTTTAGCGTTTTGACCGTTCATTTTTTAAATTAGAAGAGGATACCCAGAAGATATAGTAATGCCCATAATCATTTTGGACTTTAATATATGTAGTGTATGTACCTTTGCGTCTGTATGGGTTTGTGTGTATGAGAGAGAGACATAATTGTATTAGAAGCACGCAGACATGGAAACAAACACATACAGAAAGAAGACAAGAACGCATGCACAGGAACAAACATACACACTCGGGCACGAAAAGCCGTAACAGAAAACGGTCACAATGATGGGGGATAACCGATGTTTAATCAGATCCACCCAGCTCCTGAACAAATTATCTGACATATTGCATCGAGAAATAGATCTTAAACGCAAACAGGAAAACCATCCAAGAATGGAAACTATATTGACCGCTCAGTATTTTAGGAAAGACCTTCGGACATATTTACCATTTCAAGACCTGGGCATATAAGCAGATTACATTTAAGCTAACAGGCACAAAGATCGTGCTGCTCTATGCACTCATGCATCGGTCACTAAACACATAAATATATTGTAAATAATGGTACTTGTTTGAAAAGGGTGGGCATTATATTTACGAACAAAAGGATCTTTTTTTAATATGTGTTTAAGATATCGCAGGGTGAAGTCAGTGGAAGGCATCTGCGTCAACCCATCCAGTTAGATGTTCACTTTGGACTGTGAGCAGAAAACAGCACACAGCTCTGCTGCTGGCGTGTCTTCAAAATGTAAATATCAATATAAATATTTCCATGTGCCTGATGCCGATAAATGTACCCACAAACCAAACCGTTATAACTGATGAGTGATTCAATATCATTGCTAAAGCACAAGATGGATAGCCATCGTTCATCCCTTCCCTCTGATTTCTGGATCTGCCCGAATGTCATATCCACACCGTCGCTGCCTTTTTACCCCATGGTGTTCACTTTCTATAAAAAACTTAATTCAGAGACACTTGATCGCCCTGTGTTCATATACCTAACATAAAAGCTCACATCCTTCATAAAAGCTCTCGTTAAATAGACAAAACAAACATTCAGACAATCTGATGCGATTTCCCATAAAATATTTTTGCTTTGGCATTTCTAAAGATCATTTTCTCAGAAAAAAAGAACTTTTTTGTCTTTGATTATGGCCTCGAGTAATTTATTCCCATCCAATACAAATAAAAGGTTTTGCCAATGTTTCACTTTAATTATTTTCTCAGCTCTGTCGTTTTATAAACATACTGTAATATTTAGAACACCCTAGTACAATTACGCCTTTTCCAAATCCAAGAGGGATTGAAAAAATTATAGTCAGTACCTTCGCTATTTCCACCATTCCTTCCCTCAGCCATCTCATTAATCAAATCCAGACCGTTTAAATGCTCTACATTACTGTGATAGAAAAACTGTTGTATTGAAATGGGTTAACTGAACTGCTTGTTCAGTGACTGTAATTAATGCGAGTCTCAATGGATCTTGACTGTGTCACTAGAGTGTTTCCAACTTCTATTAATAATTGACTCCTTTCAGTGTGTTATCACATAGTGTCATCAGGAGCACGACCTCCAACAGTAACAAGGATCAGAATCCGAGAACAATATACTGGAAGGTTCAAACAATGGGTCAGAATCTGAGACCAATGGATTGGAATGTTCCAATAATGGACAGGGGTTTATCGCATTGGCTTCACAGGCTTTCTCAACATGATCCGTGGATGACGTTATTGTTGCGGATAAGATTTGCACTTTATATTAAGCAAACCTTTTACTACCTTGTTCTGGCTATTGTTGGTGTTCCCGGTAAGGCTCTCCATTCAGTGATTAATGCAGAAAAAAAATAAGATCGGCTAAAGGTAGTACTTTTCTGTACATTTACTCTGTCCTGTTGCTGCTCCTGGGGACTTTTGTTGAGTCCCTGTATACAGTTTTTAAGTTTACCAACCAAAGTTAACTGATTTAGAGTTGTTTTTTTTTTTAATCATTCATTATCTGCTCTTTGCTCTTGCTGGCGTTCCTAAGAATTCGCTTTCTCAAGACATATGGGGAATACAAATGTAACTCATTGGAGGGAGGAGGTCACAAGATACTCTGTTATCCATGTTGCTTTGAACACGAAGGTTTTTTTTCTCAATTTCCACTCTATCCCTATTCACCGGCTCTATTTCTGTACCGAAACAATATCTGAGTTGTAAACAGGTTTTTCAAACCTCAGCTTCGACTTTGGACCTGGGCATATTTCTGACGCCATCTCCACTCAGTCTCAAATCATGCTTACAGTTAATTTCACAATGTCACTCTCAGGAACAGCTGTCATTGTAAATTCCAAACTCAACCAATCCAATTCTCTGCTGGCCATAGTCTTGGGTACAAATTTCTGAAACAAAGCGCAAATTCCTGCAGTCTATATCTGAAGTCACACCAGACCTGTTCACACTCGATCCTTGTGCTCACTAACCTATATCGCTAGCCGCTCTGACAGTGCTATAATTTTAATATTCTCACTCATGCGATCAAATCCCTCCTTGATATTGCCCGTGTTATTTCCAAGCTCTCTCTATTTCCTATAATCCTACCTTGTTCACATTTAACCAGAACCCCTCCCGCCACACTCGACTCTTTATTAGACATGTTTTTTTTTTAACTTCCCCAGAAGCACTTTCCGGTTCTCTGGAAATTTCATTCCATAAATGTCGTAAGCCGCACTGATGGTAACTTGCAATGAGAGATGTACATCTTCACATGCTCGTCCAAGATTTTGTCAGTGTTTTCCTTTCATTGGCTGGTGCTTTGAGACAGGGCCTGAGTGTAACTTCCACCAGCCGTTTCAACCAATCTAGTATTAGCTGCATTATAATAATTCCGCTCCTGAATTCATCTAGTGACCTCATCGCTCCAATGAGTTACATTCCAAATCCGTATGTTTTTGCATTTTGTTACCCATTAAGTGTATGTTCAATTTATTTTTAAAAAAATATCTTATTTCCTTCTATATCTCACCCTGACGTTGACATTGAGCTCCATAAAATCACTAGAACTGGTGTGACAGTTTCAAAAACCATGAAATACCTTGGGTTCTTTTGCAGCAATCTGCCACCTGTTTCTCCATGTTGCACCGGCGGTTTAAGTAGTTTTGTCACGTGTCTGTAAATCTTGGTTTGTGCCTGTACATTGAACACCTGTATTAGCAGTCCCAGCTAAGCATTTGTTCATCAGCACAAGGAATACCCTCCAGTGATATTAAAAATGACAGGCATCTCGCTGGAAACGCAAATGCTTTGGATTACTTTTTTATTTGCAACGTTGCTGGCAGTGCTGTGGGTGGCTTTCAGGAGGTGGTGTTGTGAGCTACTGCGTACATTCAGGGAAGACAACGCATTTGCTAACCCAGCGCTGACGAGGTATGGTGACTGCACTTACAGTGCATTTGGGCCTGTAACAGGACCAGCAAATGGAGCAGAGGCTGCAGACAGGGGAAGCTCTGTAAAGGGGGAGGAGGAGGGACGCTCTGCCCTACCCATCCAGTTTTTCCAATAACACTATTACAACATACGCCTAACCCAGAAGCAGGGTGAGAGGCAACACTGATTCAACAACGGGTTTGTCACAGAGCTGTGTCACTTAATGCAATCCGACAAGCAACCTCACAACGGAGTGTAGACTGTCTGTCGTTCTGAGGGTCGCAGTTTCCTTGAACTTCAACGGATGCGGATCTTTCGAGACATTAATAGGTGACATATTCTTCATCACCAACTAAGCAGTCCAAGGATGTACCCACTAGGTGATAAATAACGTCTATGCGGGTTGACGTCAATGCTTCATTTTTGTTCCGTCAGCAGGGAGAAGCAGGATCAGAGGTCTCTTTGTTTTCCCAGTATATCTGGATTACCAATAGTCTACGAGGATCTGCTGGGCCCCGGTGTGAACGGGGAGAGCTGCAGGACATCAATCCAAAAGTGAATTTTGGTGTGTTACCTTGCACACTACATCATTTGGCGAATGTTCACATCGTGATAGCAGCCACAATACATTCATTCTGAAGTCGTCAGCCATTCCCAACATCTTTGGACCTCCACGGAGAAGCAGACGAAGGCTTCACCGAGATGAATCCAGTTGCACGGCTGAAAATATGCAGCAAATCCCACTGCCAACCAGCCACACACATAGAGCACGTGTATAATGAGTTCTACAGAACACTCTGAAACATCGTGGAGTCGACCATCGTTAAGATGAAGCATACTTCTGATTCAGTAACAGCACGGAGGGAAACCTTCAATTCATGCTGGAGCAGGTGTTCAAGTTCCTGGTGTTCTGCTGCAACCTTCATGTCACCACCATCATGAGAACACAAACGTTTCCTCCAGGAACCCATAATGCCTCAGGAGGAGCGGGAAGAGGCAGAGAGGACATTTATTGGGAGCCTTTGACCCAGTAAGGCTACAGGAGAGCGTCCAATAAGACCCTAATTCCCATTGGACAACTTCATTTCCCATCATGAAAGCCCTTTTCAACACTGATACATCCTTCCGAGGCGCCCCGTCAAAAAATTATCTTGTGCGCCATCCTGTAATAAATACCAGAATCAACAACACTTTCATTAAAATCTTTATCCAATATCGTATCAAGTTAAATAAACAAAAAGTTTGTGTATTCCCATTGTGTATGTCTTGTGGGTTCAGTCGGCATGACTAATTATTCTACACAGAACTTCCCCAGTGCCTACAGCATTGCTGGTGGAAGGCTGGTGACTTTCATTGGGGGGGATGGCTGCAGATGGCCTTGCAGTGCACCCTCGAGCAGTACTGGGACTTGAGGGCTTTGACTTGTGCAGCACCACCACCAGCAGTCTGGTCTGGCTGATGGGTAACAGCCAGGAAAATGGTGGCGTGCCTTTGAAGGGAGAACAAATGATGTCCTTCTGAGAGAGGAGAGCGATTTGGTGCTCCATGGAGGCAGTATGAATATCACATGGTGTAACCTAAGCAATCCTAGCCACCTGCTAAAGCATTGATTTATAGTCTTCTGAGAGATTCTGCATATCCCTTTGAGCACTGAGATCCACAGCCAAGATGGGAGCAGTCTGAGCCTGCATGGCAGCAGGCATGGATCTCATGAGAGCAGTCTGAGCTCACACTGAGGCACTGAGATTTTAGATTGTTTCAGCAGCTGCTTCTGTGGAATATGAGACAATGTTCACCAGACACAGTACCACAGCTTGGTCCACTAGTGTTGTCATGGAGTTAGTGACCAGTAGAAATGAACCAGCAAAGCTATCATCTGACCCCCCTGAATTCTTGATTTTCATCTAACTTTCCGGTGAGCTGGCGTACGCACTATCTTTTACCCCCTAGCCTGGCAGCAGCCAAGTGCTTCTCGGTGATTCGCCACGTGCAGATTCCGGCTCTGTAACAGTCTCTATTTTGCACTCTGTGCAACTATTTAACCTGGTGTCTGTGAGAGTCAGACCAAGTGACGGGAATTAATCGTCAGTGATTTGTTGTTTATTTACCTCTTCCTCTTATCTTCCCCTTCCTCGCTTGCGTAGCTCCACCACCATTTTATCTCCGTTTCTTTCCCCATATCCCTATCTTCTGTCATTTCCCTCTCTCTCCCTGCCTCACCTGGAGTTTCTGTGGCTTGGATCCAGGCATTTTATTGGGTAGTAAAACGTCAGATGTGGCGGTGTTAAGGTAGCATGGGGAGTGCTTGTGAGTGGGATAGGGGATGGGGTGAAAAGCAACATGTCCATGGTCCCACGATCTGCAGATTGGACACCATTGCAGACAGTAGGATGCGGGTGAGTTTGAGTTTCAGAAGGGGCATATGCAGGGACATTCTATCTTCCCAAATAATGACAGTGACACCTGTTGCGAAAGGCTCTGTCACAGACGCTCTCATGAGAAGGATCTCCCCCCTGAGGCTAGGGGGACAAAGACGTTCCTTGTACACACCAGATCTCTGTCACCTCCTGTGATTATGGAGCTGTGCTGCAGCAGAGACATGCAGAATTTCGCCATTCTAATTTGCGTCCTCCTGCATAGAGGAATGGGGTCATGAATTAGCAGAGCTCAGGGGGAACATTTTCAGTTACCCACCAGTGTGCGTGTGTATGTAGATGTGAATGATGTGGGCTGGTTCTTTCAACCTAATGTATCCCAGCTTCTGATCTATATTTATGGATTTTTTATTCATTCAAGACTGTGGGCTTCACTGACTGGGCCCGCATTTATTTCCCATCCCTAGTTGCACTAGATAATGTGGTGCTGAGCTGCCTTCTTGAACAGCTGCAGTAGATCTGGTGCGCCTACACTCGCAGTTCTGCTGGAATGGTGTTCCAGGTTTTTGACCACACAATAGAGCAGGGAGGCGATTTATTTCCAAGTCAGCATGGAGAGTTATTTGGAGGAGAAGACCCAGGTGGTGGCGTTCTCATCTCTCTGCTGTCCTCCTTCTAGGTGATTGCTTTCATGGGGTTTCGAAGGTGCTGTCGAACGTGCCTTGGTGAATTCCTGCTTTGCACCTTGTAGATGGTATGCACTGCTGCTTCATTGTGTCGAGTGTGGAGGGAGTAAGAGTTTCTGAATGTGGTGCCAATCAAGGGGGCTGCATTGAAGGTTGGAGGTTGTCAAGCATATTGAGTGATTTGTGCGCTGTACTCATCCAGGCAAGTGGGGAGTGTTCCGTCAGAGTCCTGTCTTGTGCTTCTTTCGATTATGGGCAGGCTTTGGGGAGTTTGGAGGTGTGTTACTCGCCGCACTATTCCTAGCCACTGTCCTGCTCTTGAAGCCATAGTATTTATAAGGCTAATCCAACTCAGCTTCTTATCAATGGTAACCACCAGGATGTTGATAGTCGCGGATTCCATGATGGTAATGCCATTGAACCTAAAAGGGTGATGATTGGAGTATCACTTGGTGAGATGTTTATTGCCTGTCTATTGTGTGGCGCGAATGTTACTTTCCGCTAGTCAGCCCGAGCTTGGGTATTGACCAGGTCTTGTTGCATTTCGACATGGTCTGCTTCAGTCTCTGAGGCGTCGTGAAATGCGCTGAAAATTGTGCAATCACCAGCGAACATCCCCAAATCACCTTGGCACTACACAGTGCCTCATATGAACGCTGTGGATATTTTACCAAAAACACTTCGAGCCTCGTGCTAGCTGGGTAACCTGAAAGCTGTTACTGCACAGCCAGGTGGTGGTTAACATGGACAGGATATAATTTGTGATGATGGGGGCTGTGAACATCAGAGGCATTACTCTCAAGTTCATACAAACTTTAAACCAATACCTTGTCCATTCAACCCTCAACCCCAGCCCCAGCTCAGCGTGCAGGGTCTGACGGTGAACGGCTTCTAATTGCCTGGTCAGTTCAATTCCTTGACTCATCATCAGGTCGGATTTCCTTAGCTCTTCCTCTTTGGAGGTTGGCTCTTTCCACTTATTCACTCCCAGAGCGAAAAAAATAATAGAGTTAACAAAGGGAGATAACAGTAGAGTCCGAACTAGTCTTCTATAGAGTAAAATGGAGCACCAATTAAAAATAGGGAAAAAAATATATAGGTCCAAACCTTTTTTGTTTTCATTTTTTGGCTGGCTGGTGGAGACAGTGGTGTCGTCCTAATGTCACTGCAGAAGTGATTCAGAGGCGCAAGCTAATGGTCTGGGAACACAGCTTAAAATGCCAGGAAACCATTCATACATTCAGAAAGTGGTCGACGAATGCCCTTTAGAGAAGAAAGTCAGGTGTCCTTACCTCGCCTGACATACATGTGACTGCAGACCCACAGCAGTATAGTTCACTCTGAAAAGGCCCAGCAAGACTCTTAGTTGTAAAATCATAAACGCTTTAGAATCCGAACGGAATGAAACAGTGGACATTGTGGATAAAAGGATGGTAAAGTGTACATTGACATAGGCACTGCGACCGAAACTCACAATCCCCACTGTATCGACCCTGAAAAGTCCTCTTTCCCAATATCTGGGAATGGTGTTGGAGTCGTCTGACAAAATTGGGGGATCAGCCCCCTAGGTCTGGTAAATGGGGGTACTGTCCCTCTTTTCGACCAGACACTTGTCGTGCGGTATACTGAACAGACTCTGACCAGTGAGCTCATAGCGTTGGCAATGCCAAAGGCGGAGCTTTTCTGACTGGAATCTACCGTGTGTGTGCAAGTTACTGTAAATCTCTCTATGTAAGATATTTAACTGTTTAAACTGCAAACATGTCTGATCCGTCAGTTCATCACAATTGACCGGTCAAGCAGAAGACTGTCACCGTCACACTCACAGAATCCTACTTTAAAGATAACGCCCCAGACACCACCATTACAACCCTTGGGTATGTCCATTCCCACGGGCAGTGTAGGCTCTTCAGAGATGACGGCACAGTGGCATACAATCGGTTGGGAGCTACACTGGATGTCTTCAACATTGAAACCGGAACCCATGAAGTCTTCTGGCATCAGATCAAGCATGATTAAGCAACCATCCTGCTGATAAACATAATCGAAACCACCAACCACAACCCCACTACTTCACAGTCATTTGATAAATGAGTGCTTTTCCATGTTTGAACAGAACTTGGAAGATGTACTGTGGTGTCATGGGCGCCAAATGAAACCGGGATGGTTGAGATCAAGTCCAATCACCAAGAGTGGCTCGGTAGCACCACTATTGGTCGAGCCTTCTGAATCCTAAAGGACAAATCTGCTAGGCTGGGTCTGCAGCAGATGGTGAGGGATTCAACAGCAGGGGAAATAATACTTGACCTCATCCTTACCAAATTGTTGCCACAGACACATCCCTCCATGGCATTATCTGTAGCAATGTTTAACACATATGCCTTGTGGAAATGTAGTCCCAACTTCACATTGAGCTTAGCCTTCCTCATGTCGTGTGTCACTATCACCGTACTAAACTGCATTGAGCTCTATCAGGCCTATTAGTTCAATAAGGACTGTGCGCCATCATCATCAGCAAACTAATGTACAAACAAAAAGAGTAACTTCTCGGCTCAGTCGATCCTACAATCTACCATTACCTTCAAGTTGGGGGATCAACTGGTTCAAAGATGAAGACAGTTGGCTATGACAGGATTAGGACCCGGTATACCGAAAAATACGATGAAACTACAGCAAACGACAACTTGCATGCCAAACAGTTTATGTAGTAAGAGAGCAAAGAGAACACACCACCAACAAATCAAAGATAAACAATTCAATCTCTCCACAATCCGTGTTGAGCATTTGTGGGAAATTTCAAAAAGCTCATTGGAGGAGGAGGCTCAAAAAATATCTCCATCCTCAAGAATTGGGGGAGCTCAAAACATTAGTGCAAGAGATAATGATGAAGTACTTGCAAGCATCTTCAGCTAGATGTAATGAGTGAATGATCCACCTCGGCATTCGCCTGGGTTCCCCAGCATCACAGATGCCAGTCTCAGTCAAATGAATTCAATCCATCTGCTATTTAGATAAAAGACCATAATACCATAGGACCATAAGATATAGGAGCAGAATGTCTGCTCCGCCATTCAATCATGTCTGATAATTTTCTCAAATCCATTCTCTCGCCTTCTCCCCGTAAGCTTTGATCCCCATACCAACCAAGAACCTATCTATCTCGGTGTTAAATACACTCAATGACCTGGCCCCCACAGTCTTCTGGAAATGAGTTTGATAGACACACCACTCTCTGGCTAAAGAATTTTCTCCTCATCTCTGTTCTTAAATGTCTTCCCTTTAATCTGATGGTGTGCCCTCGGGTCCTAGTCTCTTCTACTAATGGAAACATCTTCCCCACGTCCACTCAATTCAGAACTTTCAGTTTTCTGTAAGTTTCAATCGGATCCTCTTTCATCCTTCTAAACTCCATGGAGTATAGACCCAGAGTCCTGAAACGCCCTTCATATGTTAAGCCTTTCTTTCCTGGGATCGTTCTTGTGAACCTCATCCGGACCCTCTCCAGGCCCAGCAGATCCTTCCTGAGATATGGGGCCCAAAGCTGCTCACAATATTCTAAATGAGGTTTGAGCAGAGCCTTATAAATTCTCAATAGCACATCCCTGCATTTATGTTTTTGTCCTCTCCAAATAAATGCCTTCCTAACTACCAACTCAACCTGCAAGTTAACCTAAAGAGAATCCTGAACGAGCACTCCCAAGTCCCTTTGCACTCCAGATTTCTTAATTCTCTCCCCATTTAGAAAATAGTAAATGCCTCTATTCTTCCTAACAAAGTGCATGTCCCCACACTTCACCACGTTGTATTCCATCTGCCACTTATTTGCCCATTCTCCTAACCTGTCCAAATCCATCTGCAGCCTCCCCGCCTCCTCATTACTACCTGTCCCTCCACCTATCTCTGTAGCATCTGCGAACTTAACCAAAATGCCCACAGTTTCTTTCAGCAAGATAATTAATGTATGAAGTGAAAAGTTGTGGTGCCACCACCGACCCATGCGGAACTCCACTAGTCAGCGTGCAATCCTGAGAAGGACCCCCTTATCCCCACTCTCTGCCTCCTGACATACAGCCAATCTTCTATCCATGCTAGTATCATTAGCTCTAACGCCATGGGCTCTTCTCTTACTGAGCAACCTGCTGTGCGGCACCTTGTCAAACGCCTTCTAGAAGTGCAAATAGATAACATCCCTTGGCTCTCCTTTGTCTAACCTATTCCTTACCTCCTCAAAGAATGCAAACAGATTTGTCAGGCATTACCTCCTCTTGATGAAACCATTCTGACTTTGAAGTATTTTACCATGCACTTCAAAATTTTCTGAAATCTCATCCTTAATAATGGACTTTAAAATCTTAACAACCACCGAGGTCATGATAATCGGCCTGTAACTTCCTGTCTTTTGCCTCACTCCCTTCTTAAACAGCGGGGTTACATTAGCGATATTCCAGTCCTCTGGGACCCTCTGTGACTCCAGTGATTCCTGAAAGATCGTCACTAATGCCTCCTCTATCTCTTCAGCTGTGCCCTTCAGAACTCTGTGGTGTAATCCTTCTTGTCCAGGTGATTGATCCAACTTCAGACCTTTCATTTTTGCTAGCACCTTCTCCTTGGTAATGGCCACCATACTCACCTCTGCCCCCGACTCTCTTGCACTATGGAGAATTTAATCGTGTGTTCCAGCGTGAAAACTGACGCAACGTACCTATTCAGTTTCTCCGCCATTTATTTGTTCCCCACTGCTACTTCTCCAGCGTAATTTTCCTGTGGCACAATGTCCACTTTTGTCTCTCTCTTACCCTTTATATATCTAAAAAGAACGCTTGCAAAATTATTTTATATTATTTGTTAGTTTATCCTGATAATTAATCTTCTCCCTCCTCATTTATTTTTTAGTTGCCCTCTGCTTGTCTTTGTAGGCTTCCCAATTCTCTGCTTTCCCAGTGCTCTACGTCTCATCGTATGCTTTCTCTTTAGCTTTTATGCTCTCCTTTACTTCCCTTGTCAGCCATGGTAGCCTCGTACTGCCTTTAGTATGCTTCTTCTTCCTTGGCATGAATTTTTGCTGCGTCTCCCAAATTACTCCCATTAACTCCTGTCATTGCTGTATCACTGCCTTTCCATCTAGGCTCATCTCCCAGTCAATTATGGCCAGCTCCTCAATTATGCCTCTGTAGTTGCCTTTATTAAACTGTAATACCGTTACTTCTGATTCCAGCTTTTTAACTCTCAAATTGCAGGGTAAATGCTATGATATTACGGTTTCTTCCTCCCAAGAGTTGCTTCACCTTAAGCTCCCTTATCAAAACTGCCTCATTACACATCACTAAACCTAGTGTTCCCTAGTGTGCTCCACCACAAGCTGCTCCAAAAAGCCATCTCGTAGACATTCCACACGTTCCTTTTCTTGGCATCCACTACCAACCTAATTTCCCTGTCTACCTCCATATTGAAATCCCCCATGATCACTGTAACCTTGCCTTTCTAAGGTGCCTTTTCCATCTCGTGGTGTATCTTGCGCCCCACATCCTGACTACTTTTCGGAGGGCTGCACAAAACTCCCGTTATGCTTTTATTTTTTTTTACTTTTGCGGTTCCTCAGCTGTACCCACACAGATTCTACATCATCTGACCCTATGTCGTTTCGTGCAATCTATTGAATTTCATTTCTTACTAAGAAAGCAACCCCACCCTCTCTGCGAACCTGAATATCTTTTCGTAGGATGTATATCCTTGGATATTTAGCTCGCAGTCCTGATCACCTTGCAGCCATGTCTCCGTGACGCCCAACACATCATACCTGCCAATTTCAACCTGTGCCACAAACTCATTTACCTTATTTCGTATACTGCGTGCATTCAGATACAACACCTTCAGTCCTGAATTTCCCGAACCCTTTCACATTATCGTCCCTTTAACTGATGTGCTTGAAGTTAGATTCCTAGCCCTTTCCAGACACTGATTCCTATTTTGTGTTCTGGAGTATTTAGTAGCCTCTCCTGGGCTCTCCTTTCTTTTCAGTTTTTTCATAATCTTCCACGAAGTTGAATCCAACCCCCCTGACCCCGGGACACGCCAACCTGCTGCTTTGTTTCCCATTAGTCATACCTCTTGCAATTTTACCCTTCCCTTCCCCAGCACTTTCTAGTTTAAAGTCCTGTTGGCCATATTATTTACCCTTTTTGCTACAACATTGCTCCCATATCGGATCAAGTGTAGACCGCCCCAACGGTCCAGATCCCTCCTGTTCCAATAGTTGTGCCTTTGCGCCACAAAATGGAACCACTCTTTCCTGCAACACTCATTTAGCCAAGTGCTTACTTCCCTTATTGTTGCATCCCTATGCCAATTTGCACGTGGTCCGGGTAGTAATCCAGAGATTATAACCCTTGAGGACCTGTTCTTTAGTTTAGTTTCTAGATCTTGTTAATTCCCAAACATACCTTCTTTCCTAGTCTTACCGATGATATTTGTCCTGATGTGGAGCACAACTGGATCCTCTCACTCCCACTCCAATATCCTTTCATGCCTGCCTGATATGTCCCTTACCCTGGCACCGGGCAGGCAACATACCATGCGGGACTCTCGACCCTGCTTGAATGGCTGAAGGCACTGGACAATGCAATGTGCATGCACACTGAGAATATTCAAAATCAGAAACTGAAGACGTGTGTTACAGAATCACCTGTGCATGAGCCAAGGAAGGTGGAGGTGGTTGAGTGATTATATTTCTGGACTAGTCATCCAGAGGACCAGAAAGATGCACTAGTGAGTTGCACACAGAACGCACCATAACATTTTTTTTGGAACCTGATGCCAGATAATAAATCCAGAATTGAAAGCTAGTCTCAGAAATGGTGAAAATGAAACTATCATCCATTGTACTCAAAAGATATCTGGCTAACTAAGCGAATTGAATGACGGGCATATGCCGTCCTGGACAGGTTTGAATGTAACTACCGGCCCAATGCAATATGGTGATCCTTAAATCCTCTCAGAAATGATCTGAAATGGGAAATTATGGTAGGAAATTCAAAGCCTTACCAGAGATGAATCGTTTGCAACACAGTAAAAAGAAAAGATGTTCCAGTTAAGTTACAACACTGGCAAAAACCAGCAAAGTGGAAAATTGGCCAGGAATGGCCCTGTACACAAAAAGCAGGACAAATGCATTACGGTCAATTACTGCCCTATCAATCTGCTCTTATCATGAGTAGAGTGATGGAAGGACTCAGCAACATTGCTATCACAGGCACTTGCTTAACTCGAATCTAATCACTGACAGACATTCTGGGTTCCGCTAGGGTCGGTCAGCTGCTGACCGCATTACATCTTTTGTTCGGAAATGGATGAAAGAGCAAAATTGCAGAGGCGAGGAGACAGTGACTGGCCATGATATCAAGGCAGCATTTGAATGAAAGTGCAATCAATGTACCCCAGGGAAACCGGAGTGCATCAGAATCAGGGAATTAACTCTAAGATTTTTGTAGTCATAGAAACCACAAAAAAGAATGTTGTGGATGTTGGAAAGTTATTCATTTCAGCTCCATGACATAACTGCAGGAATTCCTCACGGTAGTGTTCTGGGTTCAAGCACCTTCACTTATTTCAACAATGATTTTCTTTCCATCATATGGTCAGAAATGAGAATGTTTGCTGAAGAGTGCACAACGCGTTACACCATTCGCAACTCATGAGATACTGAAACAGTAAATGAACAAATGCGGCAAGTCCTGGACAGTACTCAGGTTTGGTCTGACAAGTGGGAATTAGATTTCTTGCCAAGCAAGAACAAGGCACCGAACATCCCCAACAACAGATCATCTAACAATCAGCTGTAAACATTCAAGAGCTTTTCCATCGGTGAATCCCCGTATAAAAATATCCTTGTGGTTGCTATTGAACAGAAACTAATCAGGACACGCCAGATGAAGAGAGGAGAGCAGTGGGAGTCATTCATAATGGAAGTAGTGAGAGTGCAGAGCCTAAGTGTTCCCGAAAAGGTGAGGGGTTGGAACATCAAGTCCAGATAGCCCTGGATGTCGAGAAATGCAAAGAGTTGGATAAAGAGGAAGCAAAAAGCCTGTGGTCGAAACCGATTTAGCAAAACAACTGCATCCCGAGAGGAGCATTGAAATTGCCATGTTACTTAAAAATAAATTGGGAGAGCGAGGAGGTGGAATGAAACAAACATTATCAGAAAAAAAACCCTGAAATTTCCAAGGTGTAAGATTTTGTTATGTACAATTGAATAACAAGCAAAAGATTAGGGCCCATTTGTGATCAAAGTTTAAATCTGTGTGAGTGGACAGAAGACATAGGTGAGGTTTAAATGAATACAAAAACAGAATTACCTGGAAAAACTCAGCAGGTTTGGCACCATCGGCAGAGAAGAAAAGAGTTGACGTTTCGAGCCCTCATGATCCTACAACAGAACTGTTCTTTTCTTCTACGCCGATGCTTTGTTTTAGATTTCCAGCATCCGCAGTAGTTTTTTGTTTTTATTTAAATGAAGACATTGCATCTGCACTCACTATAGAGAAGGACATATAGGCATAAAAATCAGGCAGGTGAGTGTGAAATACTTGAACAAATTAACATTGAACCGGAGGAGGCATTAACGGTTTTATATGGCTTAATTTTTAAAAATAATCTCAGGCCCAAATAAGATGTATCTCAGGCTGGTATGTGAGGCAAGCGAGGAGATTGCAGTGGCCAGAACACTAATTTCCAAATCGTCGCTGGCCACAGCAAAGGTGCCATAGGACTGGAGGACAGCGAATGTAGTGCTTTTAGTCAAGAAGTGAGGTAGGGAAAAACATAAAACCGGTTTCTATAGGCTATTGAATCTAAAATGAGTGGTATGGAAGTTTTTGCAAATAAAATTGAGGAACCGAACTAATCCCCAGTTGGAGAGGCAAGGCCTAATCAAGAATAATCAGCTTGGATTTGTCAGGGGGAGATCATTTCTAACAGTTTTAATATCTAAAAATGAAAATAAAAAAGTATAAAAAAAATAATTTTTTGACAGAGCTTTTCGAGAGAATGACTTTGTCACGACCAGCCAAATGAGGTGTTGCTGCTTTCTAGGAAGTGCGGGCATTGAGACATTCTGCTAAATACATTTGACATTCTGCTCAGGGTACCATCCGTCAGTCCCCATCGTGCCCTTTTCCCGCAGGTTCTCGTGGACTTTATGTGCAGACTACTGCCTGATGGTCTTGTGGTCATAGTTATTTTATGCATAAACTTTTCAATGGGGGAATGCTGGTACTTTACGTTTTAAGGTCCGTGCAAATCCCTCCCAGAGCTAAAGAGAAGTTGAAATGTATTGAATGTTACCCTGCTAAGGGTGCGGAGCTGGTAATCATATAGTAGGTGCCATTACGGAGGGAGTTCCAGAATTTTGACGCAGTGATCGTGAAGGACCAGGGGATATATTCCGAAGTCGGGATGGTAAGTGGATTGGAAGGGAACTTCCAGGAGGCAGTGTTCCCATGTGTCTGCTGCCCTTGCCCATCTGGTTGTTGGAGGTAGTGGGTTTCGAAGGTGCTGCCTAATGAGCCTTGGTGAGCTCCTGCAGTGCATATTGTAGACGGCACACTCCGTTGCCAATGTGGCCCGATTGCGTTAGGAGTGAATGCTTGTGGAAGTGGTGCCAATCAAATGGGATTCTGTCTACTGGATGTTGACACGTTTCCTAATTGTTGTTCGAGCCGCATTCATCTAGGGAAGTTCCGAGTATCCCGTCAGACTCCTGACTTGTTCCATCTGTATGGTAGAAAAGATTTGGGGATTGAGGCGGTGAGTTACTCGCCGCAATATTCTAAGCTTCTGCGCCGCTCTTGCAACTACAGTTTGCAAGATTATTTCTATTAAGCTGCTGGTCAGTGGTAAGCGCCAAGAGGTTGAATTTGGGTGGGTAATGGAGTTGAATTTGAAGAGGCGATTATCTGCTCTTGGAGACGATCATTGACTGGAACGTGTGGCTCGATTGTTACAAGATAAGCATCAGCTCATGCCTATGTACATTCCTGGTCTTGCTGCATTTGGGCATAGGCCGCTCTTACATTGGAGGAGCAAATGGTCCTGATCATTGTGCAATTATCAGCGAACATCGCCACATATGTGAGTGTGTTTGTGTGTGCTTCTGTGTGTGTGAGAGAGAGAGAGAGAGAGATACAGAGACGGAGATGGTGAGAGACAGCGAGAGAGAGAGAGAGAAAGAGAGAGAGAGAGAGAGAGTTTTTGAGAGTCTGTGAGTGCGAACATCATTATAGAAGAGTTAAGAAGGAGAAAGTGCCCAAATTATCTGCGCCGTCTGTAATACACCATACTCCTTCGGTTTTCGCAGTCACCCTCAGCTAACCGTCACTCATGATCTCTCCCTTCACCAAAGAGTCCGCCAGTTGCCCCTTTACACCCAAGTCACCTTTGCGTCAACCTATACTGTCGTAATCCTCCGTCAACACTCCGTTCTCTTCGACCTCACCTCCAGTACTTTCTCACTTAAACTCTGCTTCCATCTAATATGTCACAGTCCATCCTTTTTGCCCTTTAATGCACTTTGAATTCAATACATCACAAGATTAAATAACACATTTGAAAATCTGAACAACTCCTCAATAAAACTTGAAACTTCTTCCCCAGGCTGATGGATAATTTCACTGTCCATTTCGTTTCCTTACAGTGAACTTAATCACAACTGTGATACTGAAGAGCAAAAACTGTGGTCTGTCCAAATGTGTCACCTGTTACCTGGTGGCCATGGCAGCGGCGGATCTACTGGTCGTTATCCTGGGCCTGATATTGAGACATATTCCGATTGTTTTTTACATACAGTTTATGTTCCTGTATTCAATCCCCGTGTGTAATATCCATGCCATTCTGCTTTATGCGGCCACTGACTGTTCTGTCTGGTTCATCGTCACTTTCACCTTTGATCGATTTGTGGCCATTTGTTGCCCGAAGATGAAAAGCAAACATTGCAGTGAGAAAAGGGCGTCTGTCGTTCTGGGAACAGTGGCTGTGCTGAGCTTTTTAAAGAACATTTTTGGTATTTTATGTTAACAGAACGGTATTCGCTCGTGAACTTCCCCTGGTTTTGTATTGTCACAATAGATGGCCTGTACACTCCGTTCTGGGGAGCAACCGAATTCCTCCATCACATTCTAACACCTTGTGTGCCATTTGTCCTCATTCTGCTGCTCAATGTTCTCATCATCAGACAAATTTTAGTGAGCAGCAGAGCCCGCAGGAGACTCAGAGACCCAGAGATGGAGAGTCGAAGGAAATCCATAATTTTACTGTTTATGATCTCGGCCAATTTCATCCTTTTATGGTCAACGTTAATGCTTTATTCGATGTGGTGGCGGATGCGGAATTTGGGGTTTATTTCTGTCTGGTTAGATCAGTTAATTCTGGAATTGGGCTACATGCTGCAGCTCCTGAGCTGCTGTACTAACACTGCGATTTATGCCTTGACTCAGACTCCAATCAGGCAGCAGTGGAAGATGTTGCTGAAAAATCCATTTTCTCGAATTATCCAATTCACTCAATGAATACGAGAACTGAATCACTGAGAGTTCCCATTGGCCTTGGTTCCTGTTCATCATGGATACAACTCACTAATCGGAAAGAAAAAACACAAATCATTACATCACTGTCCTCCCATTGGCAGACTATCCGTTATGGATAACACTCACTGATTAGACATAAAAACGCACTTAAATAAATTCATATCCTCCCATTGGTAGGGCTCTCTATCATCATATTCTGTGAGTGAGTGGAGAGAAATTCCATCTCTGAATGTCTCCAAACTCCCATTGGCTGAAGTGCTTGTCTGTCTTCGCGGTCCCTCACACTGATTGGAGCTAAAAACACACCTCCAAAAAAGCTCTCTTCGGCTATCGGCTGGGCTGCCTATCCATCAACGCGATCACTCACACTGATTGGGCAGGAATTCATTTAACAGGAAACGAGAGTAAAATTCGCAGAAAGAACAGGGTCAATTGATGTGAGATCATAAATAGGAAGCCAGGTAGGGGTCAAGGGTTATGGTTCAGGGGTCAATTCAAGGTCAACATTTTTGTTTTAAGGAGAATTGGATAGAGAGAGACAGAGAGAAAGAGAGAGAGAGAGAGAGAGAGAGAGAAGAGAGAGAGAGAGAGAGAGAGAGAGAGAGTGGGAAATAGGAAGACAAGGATACACAAAGACTGCAAAAGAAAGACAGGGGTAGAGGGGGAGAGAAAGAGAGAGAAAGTGAGTGGGAGGCACAGGTTGAGAGACAGAGAGAGAGAGATAGATAGTAATAATGAGTTATAGATAGACAGAGAGAGACAGAGAAGGGAGAGAGAGAGAGATTGAGAGAGAGATTGGCAGAGAGAGAGAGACTAACATAGTGCAATTTAGAGAGGGAAAAAGGGGAGAGGGAGAGATTCACAGAGGATCAGGGAGGTGAAGACGGAGGCAGAGACTGAAATAAGGGATTCAGAGATTGACAGATGGAGGAGCTAGAGATACACAAATGAAGACAGAAGGACGGAGAAAGAGAGAGAGAGAGAGAGCGAGAGAGAGAGATAGAGACATAGAGAGAGGGGAAGAGATAGAAACAGACAGAGAGAGATATATATACAGAGAGAGAGACTGAGAGAGATAGAGATAGATATAAAGAACGTCAGGGGGGCTGAGAGAAAGAGGGAATGAGAGACTGAGAGAGATCAGAGTGAGAGCGAATGAATTTGCGAGATAAGGAGAGTAGCAGAATGAATGTCGGTGAGAGAGAGAGACAGGCAGAGAGTTACAGACAGAGAGGATAGAGGCATTAAGTGAGAAAGGGAGATAGATAGAGGTAGTGAGAGGCATAGCTATTGAGAGAGGTAGAGACAAAAAATGAGTGAGATAGAAGTGAACAGAGAGAGAGACAGAGAAAGAGAGAAAAGGTAGAATTAGAGGTGGACTGTAAATCAGAGAGTGGGGGTCTGAAATAGTTTGCCAGAGACAGATATAGTGAGAGAGAGGGATAGAGATGGAGAGGAAGAGAGAGAGACGGAGAGACAGAGAAACAGACAGACGGAGAGACGGAGAGAGATAGAGAGAGGCAGAAAGAGACAGGGGGAGGTGAGAGAGAGAACAGGGACAGACAGACGGAGGAGACAGACGGAGATGGAAATAAACAAATCTAGAGGGACAGAAATATAGGAAATGGAGCTGGAGGGGGAGCAGAAAGAAAGAGGTTGTGAGAGACATAGAGATAGACTTAGGAAGCGCGAGAAAGGCCTTAAAAAATGAACCGCTTATCCGCCTCCCCGCCAAAACATTTCATCTGCCCAAAGTGTCATTGAGCCTAAACCCCAGGGATTCTTTAGCGATGACAACAGGCCTTTTTAGAGCCCCGACGCTTTTCCAATTTTAATTCCAGGCCCTCGTAAACATTCCACAGTCGACCAATTTATGTGTTTTTGAAGTTGCAGTGCAGAAAAAGCTGCATGCAATTGTGCAAAGCATCATCCTACAGCCATTGCCACCAGGGACATAGGCATTTTGGGGAACTTGTCCAAAGTCCCACCCCCACCAGAAACAGTGTGTCCATTCATCCCCGTAGCTCCATTTGTTATTTCCTCTTTCCTGCTCTCTCAGTGTTACCATAAATCTGTTGTATCTCCCTTTGTAGGTCTGTCGGTCTGTCTCTCTCTTTCTCTCTTCCTCTTTCTATCTCCCTCTTCTCACTCAATGTACCTTCAAAATTAATCTCCATTTCTCTTTCTCTCTCTCTATGTTTCCTCAATCCTGTCCCTCTCTCCCTCTGTGACCCTCTCACTCCTGCTCCCTCTCTCCCTCTATTTGTATCGCTGCCTTTCTCGCTCCATCTATGTCGAATTCCTTCCCATCAAGGTTTATTTTTCTCCCTCTATCGTTCTGTCTCTCGCAGTTTCCATTAGCTTATTCTCTCTGCTTTCTGCCATTTTCCATCCCTCCCTCTCTTCCCCAAACAACCCACAACGTCACTCACCCCCCTTTCGTCACAACTCTCTCTCCTCTCTCTCAAATGCCAATGGATGGACATGCAGAAATAGAGAGAGGAAGGCAGCCTGGAACTAAATAATGTGAATTGAAATTCCATTAAACCCACTGTCTAAGATGACAGCATTATTCGGCAATTTTAAAATCGTCAAGTTTTCAACTTTAAATTCAGGCCCTCCCGCGTGTTTTAGTGTCAATGAATTAACTTTATTAAAATATCGTCAGTAATGGAATTTAGGAAATCCTGTGGGTAATTGCGTACAATGAGATACCACATACGACACTGTGCAAAATGCGAAGTAAAAGTGACGTAGCTAACAACTGATGATAATGCAGGGTGGGAAAATGCGTTTTAAACAGATTAGCCCAACAATATTACATACCTTCAAATAGTCATCGGGGAATTTAGGAGCAAATATGTGCACAATTTGCAGATGTGTTATAAACAATAAAAATACGGTAATTGCATTAGGTGATTTCAGTACATGGAAATTAAATAATTTAAGGGCTTTGTTGGAGTGGATTTCCTGAAATGTGTACAGGCGAAATGTATAGGTCAATATGTACAGTTTGCAACAAGGATTGGCGCATTGCTTGACCTAATTCTGGGAAATGAAGTGGCTAAGGTGTTTGCGGGGGAGCATTTTAAGTTTAGCGACCACAACATGGTACAATTTAAGCTTGTTATGGAGAAAGAAATAAACTAGTAGAAATAATTTTCTGGATTGGGGAGAGTGTTTATTATTAATATAAGGCATATTCTGGCCAAGGTAGACTGGGAACAGCAGCTTGTGGGGATATCTACAGAGGAGCAGTAGAGGGCGTTCAAAAAGGAAATGGGGAGGGTACAGGCTCAACATGTTCTCTCTGTGGTGAAAGGATGGAGTAACAAGCTCTGAGATGACCAGGGATATTCAGGTTACGATGAGAAGGAAAATAAAGGCTTTGAGCAGGTGTAAAAGAAAGCAGATTGGTGGAGGCATAAATGGAGTTCAGAATCTACGAAGGAGCTTAAATAAGCAATTAGGAGAACAAGGAGGGTATGTGAGAAAGCTCCTGCAGGTAAAAGAAAGGGCAATCCCAAGATATTCTACAAGTATATCAAAAGGAAGAGGATAACCGAGGAAAGTGTTGGGCCTATATGGGACCAAGGGGAAATTTTATGGGTGGAGCCAGATGATATCGCTACAGTATTGAATGAGTACTTCACATCTCTCTTGAATCAAGAAAATGAGGATGAATTTTTTGAACTTAAGGAGTGAAAATGCGAGGTTCTTTAGCAAATTGACATCGGGACTGACAAGGTATTGGAGGTGCTCGCAGGCTTTAACGAGAACAAATCTCCAGGTCCAAATAATATGTGTCCCAGACTGCTGAGGGAGGCAAGTGAGGAGATCGCATGGGCTCTGACCCAAATTTGTAATTCCTCTCTGGCCACCGGGACGGTGCCAGTGAACTGGAGAATAACTAATGTGGTCCCTCTATTGAAGAAGGGTTGTAGAGATAAGCTAGGGAACCACAGGCCAGTGAGTCTCACTTCAGTGGTAGGAAAACTCCTGGAGAAAATTCTGATGGAAAGAATCTCTATCCAATCGGAGAGGCAAGGGTTGATCAGGGATAGTCAGCGTAGCTTTGAGAGAGTGAGGTCAGGCCTAACAAACTTGATTGAATTTTTGAAGGAGGTGACTAAGTGTGCAGATGTGGGTAGTGCAGTGATGTAGTTTATATGGATTTCAGCAAAGCCTTTGACAAGGTCCCACATGGGAGACCTATAAAGAAGGCAAATGCACATGGGATACAGGTTAATTTGAAAAGGTAGATTCAAAATTCTGGGAGAAAGAGGGTGATAGCAGAAAGTTGTCTCAGTGACATAGTTGCCAATGTCCAGTGGCTTATTACCGGGATCAGTGCTGGGTCCCATATTATTTGTCATTTATATGAACAACATAGATGATTATGTTGGGAGGTAGGATTAGAAAGTTTCCAGATGACACAAATATTGGTTGGGTGGTTAACGGTGAGGCTGAGTGTCTTGGGCTACAGGAAGATGTAGACAGGATGGCCAAATTGACACAAACGTGGCAGGTGGAAATTACCATTGAAAAGTTTGAGGTGATGGAAGTATTCAAAGAACGGCTTGTTAATAGGGAGTTCTGGGGATCAAATCGAAGTTGGCGTGTGTGTCAATAGATTTATGAAGGCAGAGGGGCATGTTAGTGGGCTGGTGTAAAAGGCATATGTGACATTGGCCTTTATCAATCCATTCAAAGATTACAAAATTACGGAAGTCATGTTGGAGATGCATGGAACGTTGGTGAGCAAACAGCTGTAGTACTGTGCGCAGTTATGGTTGCCACATTATAGAAAGGGTGTGTTTACAGTGGAGCGGGTGCAGAGGAAATTCACCAGGATGTTCCTGGGATAAAACATTTAAGTTATGAGAGGAGTTTGTATAGGCTTGGGTTGTTTACATTGACGCACAAAGACAGAGGGGCGACCTGATCGAGGCACACAAGATTGTGAGGGGCATGGACAGTTAGCATAGTGTTCAGCTGTTCTCATTAGTTGAAGAGTAAGTCACAGGGGCACACAAGTTGAAGTTGATGGGCAAGAGGTTTAGGAATGTTGTGAAGATAAAATTTTCTACCCGGAGGGTGGAGGAGGTTTTGGAATGCGCTGCCTGGGAGGTTGGTGGTGGCGGATTGCCACACATCCTTTCGAAAAATACCTGGATGAATACTTGGCACATCATAACACTCAAGGCTTTGGCCAGATGTTGTGAAATTGGATAAGGTAGCTGGTCAGGTGTTTCTCACGTGTCGGAGCAGACTCGATGCGCCAAAGGCATTTTTCTGCACTGTGTGATTCTATGATTCTTTGAAGGGCCTGTTCCTCACCGTCTCAATGTCCCAGTGATATTTCCGTAACACTGCCCTTCTGCAAGAACGTGGGTGTGGGGATTTTCCATTGAGACAGGGAAATCGGCAATGAAAACACACTCGGAGAAGGCCAGGTCCATGTCCTTCTGACCCCTTCACATATTCACCTCCTTGCCCCTCTATTAAGCTCTCTCTTCCTGTTGTCCCTCAATCTCACCTTTCTTTAGTGAAGGTTCCAGGACTTCCGTGCACATAGCAGGATCCCACATTCAGCAAGGTTTTAAAATCCAGATATATCTGTCTGAGTGAGGTCAATTGAAAGGGAAAATCTCGTTTAGAATTAAAGGCTGCAAAAAAGCTGCAGTTTGAATCATTCTAATTCTTTGAGTTCCATTCACAGACCCTGCACTAAAATATCTGGAAGAAGTACAGGGAGCAATCAATCAGAACAATCCCTACTATCCACAGCTCACCCCCAAACCCACCCCGCCCCCACCACCCCTCCCCACCTCCCCCACCCCCACCCACCCCCCCTCCCCCCACCACCCCATCACATACCCTCACAGTCCATTTGTCACTTCTTCACGTTCCAGAGTGCTTACCCTCATCCTATTGTTAGTATATTATGCTTTCTGACCATAATGTCACCATCAGCACCTATTTTAGATTGTTCCACTATCATTAACACCCCTCAGTCCTTTTTTGCCGAACTTATTTTAAAACCTCTCATTTGCATCTGTCTGACCGTGGCATTCAATCCAGCTTAAACTGCTCCAACCTCCTTGAACACTATCAATTTAATTACATTTTGCTATTCTTTCGCTCTGAATAAGAGTCACACGGTCTCGAAATGTTAAACCTGTTTGTTTCCACATATTATTTTAGGCCTGTCGAATTTTCCGATAATATTCTTTTTTTGTTTCAGTTGCAGCACATGTTTAGATACAGAATAAACTTCCCGATAATGTGTCCCAAGCAAATACTCCCAGGATATATGCAGCACGGAGTTAGACACAAGATAACTTTCCCTACAGGCAGTCTACGTGGAACCCTCCAAGGACCCGAAAAGAACGGTGTTAGATAGAGTTTAAGTCTCCCGCTGCACTGCCCCCATCAAAGCACCCTGGGGGATATGAGTCAGGTTTGTATAGACGGTCAAGTTCCCGCGACACTGCTACCTTCAAATGCTACCTAGGCTGGGACAGCCGTGGGTTTTGATACGGAGTAAACCTCCCTCCACACTGAACCCATCCATTATTCCCGTGAAAGCTACAAGACTGGTTGATATACAGAATAAAGCTCACCTTACACTGTACACATCAAACACTCCCAGGACAATTACAACACATGTTTATATACAGAGTTAATCTTCTTTACACTGTACCAATGAAACAACCACAGGGTAGGTACAGCACGGGGTTAGCTAAATGATACTGCTCCCTCTAGAGTCTTCGATCATAGACTCTAGGACTGGTAAGGCACAGGGAAAGTTGCAGAGTAAGCTCTAGCTAAACTGCCACATCAAACAAACCGAGCTGCTAAATGACAGGGTTAGATAAAAAGTAAACAGTGTTTTGCACTGTCCCCTTCAAACACTTCCATGACTTGTACAGTACGGGGTAAGAACCAGAGTGAATCTCACCCTAGACCGTCTACTTGAAACACTCCCAGGAGAGATACAGTACCGTGTAAGATAAAGAAGAAATCAGTCACCGGCTGCACTTGCCTAATCAAACGCTCTCTGTGCTTACACAACGCAGGGTTTGATACAGAGCCATGTTCCATCGACACTGACGCCATCAAAAGCTCCCTGGGCAGTTACTTCCACGGCGTTTGAGTCCGGTTCCTTCTAAGGTAGGCAGAAGACGCTCCCAAATGCGTTAGACTCGTGGATGGAAAAAATATGTTTCCTCCTACAATGGGCCATCAAAAAGACTCTTTCTAATACAGCTTAGGAAAGTTGGAAAGTGAATCGCATTCGGGAATATCTAATTAAACACCGGTGCGCCAGGTTCAGATTTTGATTTGTTACTGAGTAAAGCTCCAGGCACACAGTCTATTCAAACAGGCACAGGACAGTTAAAAAATTGAATAGATAGTAAATGGCACAGGAGCCGCAGTAGGTCAACAAGATCATCGCTGATCTGGTTGCATCTCAGCTCCACTTCCTGACTGTTCCCATAAACCTTGATTCGTTTGCATAACGATAATCTGTTTCAATCAGCCATGAAGAAATTCAATAACCAAGCCTCCAGTGCTTTCTGGGGAACAGAGTTCTGCACATCAACAACACTTTCAGAGAAATTCTAAGGAGAAGTCTCCTAGTCTCTGTTTAACAAGGGAGATGTCTTATATTTTAACTCTGTCTGCTAGATTTACACTACCCCAGAAGAAGAAACATGCTCCGGACTCCAACTTTGTCAACTCCCCGCACAGACTAATTTGCTTTAATAAGATCGTCTCTAATCCTCCTTATCTCCAATGTGTATTGGTACAAATTGTTCAATTCATCTTCAAAAGATGAACCCTTCATTCCAGAAATGATTCCAATCAAACATTCCCTGATCTACTTCCACAGAAATGATACAGATTTTTTGTTCATAATTATTCCAAAATTACCCACACAACTCAATTGCCAAGAATTGTAAAGCTGCACGGAAAATTCGAGGCAATTATATTCCATTCCGGATGCAATATTCCAGCAGGTTCAATATGCTTTTGAAAGACAAATGCAAATTTTCAACGAATCGGAATCGCAGAATTACACAGTACAGATTTCGGCCTTTCGGGTCAGCACCGACACGTGTGGAACATCTGACATACCTACCTATTCCTTTTTACCGGCACTTGGCCCATAGCCTTGAATGTAATTTTATGACATGCCAAGTGTTCATCCACGTACTTATCAAAGGGTGTGAGACAAACCACTACCACCAATCTCCCCGGCGGCGAATTCCACATCGTCATCACCCTCTGGGTAAAACATTTTTTTCCTTAGAAGCCCGCAAGCCGTCTGTCCCACACCTTGAAGTTGTGTCCCCTCGTGACTGACTCTTCAAATAAGGGGAACTACTTTTCCCTATCCAGCCTGTCCATGCCCTTCATAATCATTTACACCTCGATGGGGTCGCCCCTTTGTCTTCTCTGCTCCAAGGAAAACAACACAAGTCAACACAACCTCCTTTCATTAATTTAATTTTTCATCCCAGGCAACATCCTGGTGAATCTCCTATGGACCCCATCCAGGTCAATCACATCGCTCCTATAATGTTCCCAAGACGTTTCAAATGAGTTGAAATTGCGGTCTCCTAAGCCCTTTGAGGCACTGAGTTCCAAACCCATAACACTCTCTGGGTGAAAAAAAAACTCACCTCTCGAATCTTCCAGCAAATCACTTTGATTTGTTGAGCCTTCATCACGGATCTGTATGCTTTTGTAAATACTATTTACACATGCACATTATGTAGCCCCCTCACGATTCGGTACATCTCAATCAAATCTGCCCTCAGCCTCCTCTGTTCCAAGGAGAACAACCCCAAGCTACCCAATCTTTCCTCACGGATGCGATTTTCCAGCCCATGCTACATACTCGTTAATCTCCTCAGTGCCCTGTCGAGTGCAAATACATCCTTTCCGGAATGAGGTGACGAGGACTGCACAAAGAACTGAAGCTCTTGCCTAACAAGTGTGTTATATATTACAAGCATAACCTCCCTGTTCCAATATTCCATTACTCGGCTAATGAAGGAATTAGTCCCACGTGCTTTCCGAAAAAAACCTCATGCTGCTCTACTGCTACATTCAGCAACCTGTGAAAATTCAACACAATGTCCCTCGCCCCCGGCGATTAATTGTATAATCCTGTACTTTATTTCAAATCACGACCTGCTTTAACTCCACGTCTCTATGTTTATTTCATTGTGCTGTAGACAGTATAGAGGAAGCTTTGTGCTGTATCTAAACAGTGCTGCACTTGCCCAAGGTGTGTTTAATGGGGACACTGTAGAGGCGGTTTCAGTCTGTATGCTTTTATGTTGCACCTGTAATGTGAATGTTTGATTGCGGCTGCGAGGTGGGTGGTTTACCTTGTTTCTAACCACATCCACTAACTAGACAGGGAGTGTTAGACGAGGGTATTGTGCAGAATGCTTAACTCTCAATTCAGCTCCAAGATGTTTATGCTCTGTTTTGAGGAAGACAGATCCTTTATCAAAAAACGTGATGTACCTGCTCTGGAAGTGTTTGATGAGGATAGCGGAAGGGGGGAATAAATTTACGTTAAAATTGCGCTTTGCATTCAATTCTCGTGTTTGGTGGCGAGAGGGCACAGCGAGTTGTTTTCTCTGTTCCAAACCCCATGCTTTAGCTGCTCTAGGAGTGTTTGATGATTTAGTGAAGAATGATTTTTGTTCTGTAGCTAACCTTGAGCTGTCCCTGTATAAAAAAAAATGTTTGAAGGTGAGAGTTTAAACGGCATTGTACTCTCTATATAAATCCAATCAACATTTGCTATGTTTATTTGCTGAGACAGTGTACAGTGAGATTCAGTCTGTACCTAAAGCCATGCGTTACGTCACCTAGGAATGTATGGCATCAACGTTTAAAAGGAGCTTTATTCCTCAAACTACACCGTAATTGTCCTGTCCTGGTAATGTTTGATGTGGACAGTGGAGAAGGAGATCTGCAGTTTGTCTAACCCGGTGTTGTAGCTGTCCTGTACTGTTTGGTGGAAACAGTGTAACGGATAACATTCTCTTTATGTAGCCCCTTTCTGTAACTGTCCAAGGAGGGTTCGTCGGGGATGGTGCGGACGGAGCTTTACTCTTTATGTAACCCCGTGCTCTCCCCGCCCTCGGAATATATGATGGGCAGAGTAGGCGAGCTTTAGTCTACATCTAACCCCGCGATGCAGTTGAATTGGGAGTTTTTTTATGGGGGAATTTTGGTTGGAGCTTTAGACTGATTCTTTCTCCTGCTGTGATCGTCTGGGGAGATTTGACTTCAACAATGTATAATGAGATTTTCTGCATATCTAACACAATGATCTGACAGCCCTGTCTGTATCTTTTGACACAACAGGGTTAGAGCAGGTCTCCGTATTTCACCTTCTGTCTATACCTAAATTGGGAGTGTGGAATATGCAGGGGAAAATGTGAATTACTCTCTGTCTAAGCCCTTGTTTCAATTGCCCTGGGAATTATTGGTTAGCAGAGTTGTCATTGGTCAACCCGACCTCAATCATCTGGTCAATGTGCATGCAGATAGATCACATACCTCAATCTTTTTGTATGTCCCCATCCAGAAATATCACTGACCATACCCTGATTTTCAAAAACAAACACGCTCTGCATGTATCATACTCTTATTTTCAATACACGACAGGTACATCAAGAGCTACACTGTTACTGCCACCACCAGACAGCTACATCCCTTATCCCCCTTTCAGTACCACCACCAATTCGGGTGCATCAATTTCCTCACTCATTAACACTATACGTCCAAGTACATCACTTCATTCACTATTTTGGACACTACCTTTCAATCACATCAATTCGCTTACTATTATTGTCCAGGTCCAAATAGATAGTTTGATTACCTCCGTCTCTTTGTCACTATCCATCCATATCGAACACTGACTCACATTTATTGTCACGATCCATCCAGTTCGATAACTCTCTTCAGTCTTATTTTCGCTATTCATCCACATGTTTAAACGACCTAACGCTTATTGTCAGTTACTATGCACGTTAGTATGCAGGTGCAGCACGTAATTGGAAATGCAAATGGAATATTGGGCTGCATTACTAGTGGGCTGGTTTTTAAAATATGTAAGTCTAGTTACAAATGTGTAGCGTTTTGGTGATGACCGAACCTGTTGCACTCTGTATACTGTTGATCCCCGCATTTAAGAATTGATATTTTGGCTGTGGAGGCATTTCTAAAGTGATTCACTAGGTTGATTCCTGCATAGAAGCGCTTGACTTCTCAAGAAAGGCTAAACAGGTTAGGCCTCTATTAATTCTACTTTAGAAGATTGAAGGAAGTCATATTGAAACGGAAAAAAATCCGAGGGTGCTTTACAGGATGGACGTGGGGAAGATGTTTCCATTAGTGTGGGCAAATCAAACCACGGGACATCGTTACAGAATAAGGGGACACTCATTGAAACTGAAACGAGAAGGAATTCCTTCTCTGACAGGGTATTAAATGTCTGGCTTTCCCATCAATAGAGAGAAGTAGAGGTTCAATCAATAAAAACATTTAATGAGGAGACAGGCACGTTACTGACATATTGTGAAGTTGATGTCTATGAGGAGCTGGCACGAAATAGGGGATGAGGTTTCGGACAGATCATTCATGAAACAATTACATTGTGGGGCAGGCTGGAGTGGGTGATGGCCTATTACTGCCCTTATTTCTGATGTTCTTATGCTCGCCACCGATTCAAAAAAAGATAATTGAACAAACTATTACTGTCACTACCATGCAATTAGGTTACTGAGCTCACTCTTACTATCACTATCCATCCATTTAGCTAACTGACCTCAATCTTGTACCTAACTATCCAGATAGGTCACTGATCTCACTTTCATTGTCGCTGCCCATCCAGTTAGATCACTGACTTAAGTCTTATTGTCATTAACCATTTTGTTCGGCCACTGACCTCAAACGTATAATCACTATCCATCCAATTAGAGCCCTTAACTAACTCTTATTGTCCCTTAGGAACAAGATCAATTACTAACGTCACGCTTCTTGCCACAAACCATCCATCTGGATCATACACATCAATCTTATTCTCACTAACCATCCATTTCGATCAATGACCTCAATCTGATTGTCTCTGTCCATCCAGTAATGTCATCGAAGACACTTTAATTTTTACTGTCATAAGAGTTAAATGACTGACCTCATTACCCATCCAGGTAGATAGCTGACATCAATTCCATTGTCACTGTCCATTCAAATAGATCACTGCACTCACTGTTATTGTCACTATCCATGAAGTTATATCACTGCCCTCATTAATATTTTAATTATACATTCAGTTGGACCACGGACTTCACTTTCATTTTCACAATATAGATCATTCACGTCACTCTTAATGTCACCATCAATCCAGTTAGATCACTGGCCTCACTCTTCGTGTAACAGCCATTCAGTTAGACCAATGAGCTAACTATTCTTTTCACTTCCCATCCGATTAGATCGCTGGCCTCAATCCTATTACCAATACCGATCCAGTTAGATCACTTTACTCAAAGTTATTACCACTATAGATGCAGTTATATCACTGCCTTCACTCTTATTGTTGCTGTGCATACAGTACGAACATTGACCTATCTCTTATTGTGTCTATACATCCAGTTTGATCACTGACCTCAAAATTATTGTCTTTATCCGCCCATTAAAAACCCTGACCTGAACTCAGTTCTTCTTTATCCATCCAGCTACATCACTGGCCTCTCTGTTATTGTAAGTATCCACCCTGTAACATCCCCGAGCTCACTGTTATATTCACTATACATCCAGTTAGATCACTGGCCTAACCCTTATTGCCACATCTCTTGCAGTTGGGTCACAAACTTAAATCGTTTTGTAACTGATTCAGTTACATCAATGACCTCACTCTTATTGTTATTGTCAAACAGTTTGAACAATGGCATCACTGTTATTGTCTCTATCCATCCAATTAGATCGATTAAGACATTTTACTTGTCATTAGTATACGAAATGGATATCTGAACTCACTCTTATTGTCACTATCTTTCAAGTTAGAATACTGATCTCATTCTCATTGTAACTATTATACCAGCTAGGTTACTTACTTCACTTTTAATGTCACTAACTATCCAGTTAGTTCACTGATCTCACACCTATGTCTCTTTCAATCCAGATAGGACGCTGACAACATGCTTATTATACCGATGCACCCAGTTTGATCACTGATCAACATTTTACTGGGTTTCTCCATTCGGTTACATTTCTGGTCTCACTCTTATTTTCATTATCCATCCAGTTAACAATTTGACCTCACTCCTAATGTCAATATGCATTTGGTTAGGTAATGGGCCTTCGTCTCATTAACACGTCCCAACCAGCTACATCACTGACTTCGCACTTATTGTGAATATCTATCCATTTAGATCAGTGATCTCACTCTTATTGCCCTTATCCAACCACTGCAATCATTGGCCTCACTGAAATTATATCTGCCCATCCAGATGGATTAGCAGCCTCACTCTCATTGCCACTGTTCATTCAATTAAACCACTGAACTAACTCATTTTGTGGCTATCGATCTGGTTAGATCACTGACCTCGGTCTTATTGTCGGTTCACATTCAGCTAGATCACTGACCTCACCCTTTTGAGAATATTGATCTAGTTAAATTACTGACATGCACCATTAATGTCAATTATTTTGCATGCAAGCATGCATCTGTTCCGAAAAATTTCGATTGAAAATGGAATTTTGGCCTATATTGCTTGGGCTGTATTTTTGAAAAAGGGAAGTCCTTTTACACCTCTGTCGGGTGTTGGTGACACCGCATGAGTAGTGTTGTGTACGGATTTGGTTCCCGTATTAAGATATCATATGTGGCATTAGAGGCAGTTCTATAATATTCGCTATGCTTATTATTGGAATTAATGAGTTGACAATTCAACAGCGATTGCAAACCTTTGGGATTTATTCATTAGAGTTTAGAAGAATGAGGTATGATCTTATTGAAATGTACAAGATTCTGAGGGTGCTTGACAGGGTATATGTAAACAAGGTGACCAGACTCGTGGGAGAATCTCGAGCAAGTCAGCATAGCTGCAGAAATTTACATTTATTTAACGATGAGATGCAAAGGAAGTTCTTTTCTCAGGGGTATTTATGACTCTGGCATTGTCAAACCCAGAGAGGTGTGAAGGCTAAATCAATAAAAATATATATATATAAAGGAGGCAGACAGATTTCTGAAGTATTTTAGGAGTTGAGGGCTATGAGGAGCGGGAGTGAAGGAAGAGATGAGGAATAGGGCAGATCAGCCAAGATCTTATTGCACGGCGGGCAGGGGTGAGGGTCTGAATGGTCTAGTCCGGCTTCTACTTCTTATGTTATTATAATCTGTATCAATTCAGTTAGATCACTGACCTCACGCTTATTGTCAACATGCTTCGAGTTAAATCACGGACCCCACACTTATTGGCTATCAATCCAGCTAATTCACTGACCTCAATATTATTGTCACTGTCCATTCGGTTAGATCGCTGAAGTCAATCATATTGTCACTCTTCTCCCAGCTAGATCGCTGACGTAACTCTTAATGTGCTATCCATCCAGTTAGCATGTTGGCCTCACTCGTACTGTCACTGCCCATCAATTTAGATCACTGACCTCAACCTTATTGTCACTACCCATTCAGGGAGACCGCCAACCTCACTCTTATTGTGACTGCCCATCCAGTTAGATTATTGACCTCACTCTTCTGGTTACTCTCCATCGTGTTGGATAACAAAAATAACTCTTAACTTCACTATCCATCCAGGTAGATAACTGAATTCCATCTTATCATAACTAATCACCTAGGTAGATTGCGAACCAGTGCACTTTCTCTTATCTATTCTACTGCCAAATACGCCTGCCCTGCATGGGAAATATCTACTCTTGATAAGAAGATGGATGCCGTTCTGAATGCATGCTGCCCAATTATCACAGGTTGTTTAAAACCAACAAACACCAACAGCCTATATATCCTGGCAGGCATCGCTTCCCCTGATATAAGAAGAACGGTAGCCAGCAAGTAAGAGTTACTCCGTCAAACACCAGACGTGAGGCTCTACATGGTCATACACCTAGACACAGGCGCCTTAAGGCAAGGAACAGCTTCATGAACAGTGTTGTTCCATTATAATCAACCACATCTGAAGCAAGAATCGCCTTGTGGAAATACCGGCTCGCCAGTCTCGAAGAACCCCCAGAGATGGAATTTCAACCGGATGAAAGCCTTCCCACAGTACCTAATTGCAACTGGGCAACCTGGAAGTGTACTAACAGGCTTCAGACTGGTGCAGGTCGTACAAAGGTGTCACTAAGCAAATGGGGGTATACAACCAGCCCGACAACTTGTGAATGTGGAACTGAGCCACAGACTAAGCAACATTGCCTGCAATGTCTATCGCTAGAGAAACCCAACACTGATGCACGTCTTGGCGAATTATATAACGAGGTGGAAAAATGTGTCCCGTTCTGGCTGGGCCATGTACAGACTGTCCGTGAACACAATAAGAAGAAGGAGGCCTAGGTAGCTCACTGACCTCACTCTGACTTCCAGTATCCACCTTTTAGATCTATGCCTTCATTTTCTTGTGAATACCCATCCAGTTATAGCACTGAGCTCTCGCATGCATCAACATCCATTCTGTTAGCTTTCAGACCTCATTCTTAATTTCGCCATCCACCCAGTTAAGACTCTGAGCAAAATCTTACTGTTTCTATCCATCGGGTTAGACAACTAGCCACACACATTTCTTCAAAGTTCATCCAGCTATATCACTAACCTCACTCTCATTGTCTTTATTCATCCAGTTAGATCACTGACCTGAATCTTCTTTCCACGATCGAACCACATAGATTAATAAAATCATTGCTGTCTTCTCTGTCAATCCAGTTAGGCCGCGGATCTTTGTCATAAAGTTGTGATCATACAAATTAGATTAATGAACTCACCTTTATTGTCACTATCAATCGAATTAAGTATCGGACCTCACTCTTGCTGCCAATATCATTCCAGTTAAATATTTGACCTCACTGTCGTAATCGCGGTCCATCCAGTTACATCACTGACTTTGCTCTTATTTTCACTATCCATCCAATTAAATCACTGACTTCACGCTTATTCACTTTTAGTTCATGGGTGTCTCCTGGTGTAGCAAATAATTTAGAAAGCAAAGGGAATTTTGGCCTGTATTTTTGGTGGCAGTAATTTAAACAGAGGGAAGCATTGGAATTTTTCTGTTGGTGACGTCGCACCTGAAGCATTGTGTATGGTTTTGGTCCCGGCATTAAAAAAAAAAATGGCATTGGAGGAAGTTCTAAATAATTCACTCGGCTCACTCCTGGAATTAATGAGTTGACATGTCAAGAAAGGTTACACAGGTTAGACATATATTCACTGGAGATGATACGAATGAGGGATGATTTTATTGAAAGGTACAAGATTCTGAGGAGGACATGGCAATTGTGGAGAAAATGATTCCACCAATGGGGGAAGCTCGAACGAATGGGCAGAGTTAACGAAAGGGGACACTCATTTAGAACTGAAATACAAAGGAAGTTCTTCCCTTATAGGGTAGTAAGAGATAGGCATTGTAAAGCTCAGAGAGCAGTGAAGGCTAAAACAATGAACATAATTAAAGAAGAGTCAGATAGATTTTTGAAATATTAAGAAAATGAGGGCTACGAGGAGCTTGTACAAAAGAGGTGATGAGAACTTGAGATGATGAGCCATGAGCTTATTGTGTGGTGGGACAAGCCAGAGGGCTTGAATGGCCCACTTCTGCTCCCATTTCCAATTTTCCATTGTTCTTCATTCATTCTGTTAGATGGATGAGCTCACTCTGATTTTCCATATGCTTCCATTTTGGCCAATGAGCAAAACCTTAACCTCTCTATCTATCCATTTAGAAAACTAACCACACTCCTATCGTCACTATCCATTCGTTTGTTTCACTGACATTGGATATTATTGTTTATATGCATCCAGTTAGATCAGCTACCAATCTCTTCTTATAATAGCACACACTATTAGGTGACTGAACACACTCTTATAGAGTCTATCCATCTAGTTACATCACAAACCTCGCTTCTTTGTCACTGAGCATAACATCCAGAAACTCCACTGGCGTCTCTTTATTAATAATACACACACATTGAACATTAAACATGCGATTATTATCAATAACCACCCAGTTACATCATTAAACTCTCTTTATTAATGTTACACATACCCATTGAATATTAATAACATACTCACTGTCACTCTCCATCCAAATACACCACTGAATTCGCTTAATTAATTCTCCACCTCTCATTCAACACTGAACTCATAACCAGTGTCTTTCTACATGATGGATCATGGGAATAATTTGATATCAATAAATGACTCATCTTCCAATTTACATCTTTCCTTCAACCCAACTTATTTGCATCATCACTTGGACGCATTAATAAGCATAACAATCATATTCAGCACTTTTTGGTGTATCTCGTTTAAATCTGTCCAATGTGTGGTGTGAAATACTGTGTTTTGTAAAGGGGTTTGAATAATGAATGGTGAACGTTGTTGTTCAGTTGCTGGATGTAATGTCGCTCACATTAAATATCATAAATATGATTTTCTTTATTCACTGTCAGTTGAGGAAGTAGATTTCGAAATGATTTTTTTCCAATTAAGATTCATTACATCACAGAGTATATTTTACCAAATTCCCCAAACAAATTATCAGCTATATTCCACAGATCAATCTCTTCCATGTGAATCATTGGAACCGCTCAATTTGTGTAGTACATGACAACACCTCCGGGAATTTTATTCACCATGGTTAACTCTGACATGCAAGTTCTCTGTTATTGGTGGCAAGTTCGAAGTTTCCTTATGATGGACAGGGTTTGCCAATTGTCAGTTAAACAGCGTTCAAGTCATCAATTTCTCTTAGCAACTCTGGAGCATTCAGCACACATCCTTTAACATTACTGACCGCACTTTCACTGTACACACTCAGTCCAGATTCACGGGAGAGCAAATCGTTTGAGACAGGGAAATGGTGAAATTCTGCACCATTCTCTTATGTGGACTGGACGTGAATGTACAAATGAGAGCATAGATTAAGCAGATGAACAGTGACTGTAATGATAAATAAGTGATAAAGCTGTGGATGCTACTGACATGAACTGAGAGTCATTAAATTGATTCTGTAGATGGGGATTTACTCTGCAACTAACATCAAAATGCACTTTGAGTTAGTCAGTCTGTTGCCCTTACCTTGCTGGCCTACATGTGACTTCAGACGAGAAGGATATGGTTGACACTTTAATGTCTCCAAAAATGGCCCAGCGAGAAACTGTTCTATTAAAAAACTAATTAAAAAAAAACACCAAAATGGAATGAAAACGGACAGGTAACCCGTAATCGAAATGCGCACCGGAAATAACAATGGAAAAAAACAATTCTGTCGGTCTGGCTAAGTCGTCCATTCCATCATCTTGGGCATGGGGCCAACATTGGGAGAGGAATTCCTCAGAGCAGTCAAGCAACAGCCTGACATAGTCATACTCACATACGTTACTGAAAACATCCCAGACTCCATATTCTCCATTCCTGAGCACATCCTGTCCCATCAGCAAAACAACTCCTGCAGAGACACTGGCATTCTGTCGGGCGGGGTTGCCCTGTGAGTCGTCATTATCCACTCTGGGGCACATGCAGGCTCAAGGTGTCAGATCAATTATGAGTAAGGTAACATCCTGCTAGTTAACAACTTTACCTCCCACGCACACCCCCCCCCCCCCCCCCCCACACCCCCCCACCACCACCACCATACAACCCTCACATTCAGCTTTTGAATCAGTACTATTCCATGCTGAAACCAAATTGGAGAAAACACTGATCATGGACAGAGCACATAATGCACTCTAAATGAATGTAATGCACTTCAATGTACATCACCAAGTCTGGCTCGGTAGCAAACACTTCAGACCGAGGTTCCCGACTCCAAAAAGGCTTAGCAGATACATACGGCTTGCGGCCGGTGCTCAAGGAAGCAGCAAGACTGAAAATCATACTTGAACACTTCTAGTAGCAGCATGCCAAGAACAGCACCAGCCAATCCTTCTTGCAATCCAAACGGCATTATCATCACTTGCTAGAGACTTTGATGTGATTCTGCAACCAAATGATCAGATCGAAGCTCCGCCGCATACAAACTTCATGGGTGGTGGACAATTAGACTACTCACTGGTGGAGGAGTTCGTTTCACAGATATCCACTATCTGAATATTGGCATGCCCATCAAATCAGTGCAAAATGTTGGGCTTAAACATTTGCAACAATCTTCAGGCAGAAGTGATGAGTTGATGATCCAAATCAGCATACAAATGAATGCCCCAAGCACCACAGATTCCAGTAATCAGCCAATTTCATTCTGTTCATGTCATATCAAGAAACTGCTTATGACACTGTATAATATAATGGCTATAAGGCCCAACAATATTCCAACAATAGTATTGAGGGCTTCCAAGCGGAACTTGCTACACCCCTTGCCAAGAGGTTCCAATATCACTAGAAAACTGACAAAGACCTCACAATTTGAAAAATGGTCCCGGCATGTCCTGCACAGAAAAAGAAGTACAAATCCAATCCGGCCAATTAAATTCAGATCAGTCCACTCTTGATAATCAGTAAAAGAATAGAAAGGGTCAGTAAAAGTGCTTTCATGCATAAGTTGCTTAGAAATTATCTGCTAACTGAAGTCAGAGAGATGGCACTTGACATCAAGGCCACATTTGACCAAGTGTGGCATCGAGGAGCGCTGGAGAAAAATGTACGCAGTGGGAATGAGGGGTAATAATCTCCGCTGGTTAATGTCAAACCTAGCACAAAGAAAGATGGAAGCGGCTGTTGGGGGTCAGTCATCTCAGATTCAGGGCATCACTGCAGAAGTTTGCGCGGGCTGTGTGCTCATCCCAATCATATAAACCTACGTAATCAATGACATTCCTTCCATCATAAGGTCCGAAGTGGGGATGTTAACTGATGATTGCACAATGTTCAGCACCATCCGCAACTCGCCAGACATAGAAACAGACCATTTCCAAATGCGGCAAGACATGGATAATATCCAGATGGTATTGCAGAATCTGCGGAGAAAAAAAAAACAAATTGTTGACGTTTCGAATTGTCTTCACTCGTTCATCAACGTTAACTCTGTTTCTTTTTTCCTCCACAGATGCCGTTGACCTGATGAGCTTTTCCAGCATTTTCTGCTTTTTTTCAGTTTTTCAGCAATGGCAGTATTTAGCTTTTATCTTAACGGGCAATATCCAGGTTAGGCTGACAAGTGGCAAGAAAAAATCACTCCAAACAATTGCCAGCACTTTTGTTCATGCCTGGATCAAATATTGAAATGAGATAAGGAGCTGAGTGAACCTGGCGGAAACCAGACTGTGAGTTAGTGATCGGGTATTTTGCTGAGTAAAAAAGTGAAAGTGTCGAAAATACTTTCCTTCACTTTACTGATTATCGAGACCAGGGTCATGGGGCTGGCCCTGACCGTGTTGGATTTGTCCTGAATTATGAGTACAAGACACACCTGGGCAAATTTTCACATAATGGCCCACATGCCAGTGTTGTAGCTGTACTGGGACAGCTTGGCTCGGGGATAGGGGAGTCTTTGGGCACAAGCCATCAGTACTATTGCCAGAACATTGCCCAGAGCCATAGGCTTTGCAGTTTCCTGTGCCATCAGCCGTTTCTGGATATCACTTGGAGTGAAGCGAATTTGCAGAAGACTGATATATGTTCTGCGGTTTTCTTCTGGATGAGTCATCCACTCGGCCTCCAAGAGATTACAAAATGTTTATTGATGTTCACGAATGACTGGAATTATTATTACTCAGCTGACGACATAAAACATCATTGTTTGTTCTGATGAAGAGTTATAATGACTGGAATACTTAACTCTGTCTTCCTGTCCACGGATGCTGCCAGGCCTGCTGCGTTTTCCAGAAATGTTTGCTTTTGTTTCAGATTTCCAGGAATCACAGCATCTTGCTTTTATCTTAAATTTAAAACCCATTCCATGGTAAAACAAAAACGTTGATAACAATACTGTGGGAACTTGCTGTGTTCAATAAAATGGAACTAGAAAGCAGAAGAGATAATTATTTTCCATTGAGCCTGATTTTAATTAAAGTCAGTGCTGGGAAAGCATGATTTAAGTTAGCTTAGGAAAACGGTACATTTCAGCAACCATCCAAATGTAATTCGGTGACAACACAGTAAATAGCCAATACAGATACATGACTGACCAAACTTTGACTGTTATGATCTGTCCTAAGGCAGCAGTGAACATTTTATTGAAAATAACATGGGCATTGAAGGTGGGCGTGTAAGGTAATCTGTAAAGAGAGTTGTGGAAGGAAAGGGAGCTTTGGAAGGTCCTCTGTGAAGGGGTGGGGAAGGTGGTCTGTAAAAATGGCTTGGACATTACTCTGCAAAGTGGGTGTGGAAGGTGGTATGTTAAGTGGGTGTGTGTGACATTGTCTTTATATTGGGATATTGAAGGTTGTCTGTAAAGGTGGGTGTTGAAAAACGTGCTGCAAGTGGGTATAAGGGAGGTGGTCTGTAAATTAAGGGCGTGGAATGTGGTCTGTAAAGGGGGTTGGGGAAGGTTACCTGTAAAGTGGGGATATGCATGGTCGTATGTAAAGTGATCTGTGGAAGGTGGTCTGCAGTGGTGGAGGTGGAAGGTAACATGTATAGAGAGGGCGCAGAAGATGGACTGTGCTGTGCTGGGCTGTCGACTGGCGCAGCTTAATGTACTGCGCCCATCTGTATCAGTGGACGCACTGGGCTGTACTCGCAGAACATTGGTATTTCCTGTGCGGACGCATCACATTGCAGCACTGGCAAGGCCTTTCAGCAGGCGGGCTGTGGGATGGCGTACTCTGGGCTTGGATGCCCACTTGCACAAAAGGGCACCTTTGGCTTGCAGGAGGTCAGAGAGTGAATCATCCACAACACAGGTCATAATTCTGCTTCGGGTGAGTTCGGATTTCATATTGTCGTATTCTCACGTTCTGTCTGATAATACAGGTCAGGAATCAAGAAATCCGCAGGGTCCCCAGGATAGTAGGTGTCAATGATAAATGTGGCCCGTTTCAAGATCTTGCTATCTCTAAATTAGAATAAACGTTTGAGATATAATTTATAACGTCACAAAATTTATCGGGGTATTTCCTATGGCTCACTTGCTATGCTGGCATCTGCAATTTCCTCAATGGAATGAATCAATATGCTAACTTATTGTGCTTCTGAGTTTTCATCTGAACCTGCAGTGGATCTATACCGCAGAATCGTGGAAACGTGGAACGTAGGAGCAGGGTTATGTCATTCTAGCCTTCCAGCCTGCTCCTCCACTCAATACATTTATGGCTGAAGCTCATTGTCAAAGCTATACTCCTCCCTATCAACACCCCTTGACACCTTTGCAGTCTAGAAACCTAACTACTCCATCTTTAAATATATTCAATCACTTCGCTCCATAGCCTCTCTGTGGGAGATTATTCTACAATTTCATCGCCCTCTGAGTGAATAGGTCTTCCTCGTCTTAGTGTTAAATGGCTTACTCCTTATCCAGAGATTACAAATCTTTCTCGTGAACCAACGAGGCACTGGAAACATGACCCTTGCATTCAGTCTGAATAGAGCTTCCAGAATGTTACATGTTGTAATGAGCTGCCCTCCCCTGCTTCTAAACTTCAATGAATAGAACCTAGTCGGTCAATCTCTCCTCGTACAACAATCCTGCCATACTAGGATTCATTTTCGTCACAATTGGCTGCACTCACTCCATGGCAATTTTTTAGTTCTTGGTTAAGGACAAGAAAACTGCACACAAAACTCCAGTTGTGTTCTCAACAAGGCTCTGTACAGCTGCAGTAAGGAATTTTTGCTCCTGTTCTCAAGTCTTCTCGCAATGTAGGCCAACATACCATTTCCCTTCTGAAATGCTTGGTTTACCTGCATGTTTGCTTTCAGTGATTGTCGTACATGGCAGCTCCCGCCACCTCCAGAAATGCAATTTGGGTTAAGCAATACATTCCGACCTTTCCGGGAATGCTCTCATCCAATAGTTTAGGCTAGGACACAAACTCTGGTAGTAACCTCACACGCACACATCCACAGCAGGCAGAGGCAGTGACGACAAAGCTCTGTGGCATTCAGAGGACTCCTGGAGAACAAGCACCAGCTGAAGCCTAGTCGATGATGAGCCTCTGGAAGTGGCCATTGATTGAATTATAATTGTGGAATGACACACAGAAACATCAGCTGGAGGATTCAGATTCCCTCAGCAGAGTGGCACGTGAGATTGAGGAGACCATCTGCGTGCTTTACAATGCCGTATCATCGACATTTGAGGACATGGAATTGGCCATGTGTTCTGTGGCGGACCCCATGGAATTTCTGCATGAGATGCACATAGGCCTGGGCACCATCTATCTGATCATGGCTTTGTTCCAGCAGTGGTTATGTGAGAGGGGGCCGTTACATCTCCATCTCCCTCCAGGCACCCCTTATCAAAAAGCAGTGATTGAGGGGCCCTCGGGCACTGAAAGGGACGATGAACGTCAGACGAACTCCCCGGTGTGCATCCATACCGGACAAGCCATTGTGCCCAGGGTCTTGAACCAATATAGGCACAGTGATATGTTTCCATGTTAAGATGTTGGTTAGAGAGGAAGTTCCAGGTAGTGGTTTTCCCATGTGTGTCCTGCCCTTGTTCATTTGATTGTATTCGTCGGGAACTTGGAAGGAGCGGTCTAAGAAGATTAAGAGTGTTACTGCATTGCATCTTGTACATGGTATCCACTGCTGCCACTATGTGACAATGCTGTAGGGAGTGAATGTTTGTGGATGGGGTGCCGGTCAAGCGGGATGATTTGTCCTGGATCGTCTACTACTCAATGAGTGTTGTTTGAGCTGCAGTTATTCGGACAAGTGGGGAGTAGTCCATCTGACACCTGACGTGTGCCATGTAGACCACTGACAGTCTTTGGGGGGTCAGGAGGTCACTTACTTGCCACGGGATACCTGGCCTCTGACCTGCTCATCTAGGCACATAATAAATGTGGCCGGTCCAGTTAATTTTCTTGACAATGGTAACTCTCATGTATTTGATATTGGGGTTTCACCAATGCTATTGTCATTGAAATTCAGACAATGATTAGGTTCTCTCTTGTCGGAAATGGTCATTGACTAGAACTTGTGTGGCGTTAATGTTACGTGCCACTTTTCAGCCCAAGCCTGGATGATGTCCAGGTCCTACTGTATTTGGACAATGATTGCTTTAGTATCTGAGGATTCGCAAATGTGGATGAACATTGTGCAATCATCAGTGAACATCCCCGCTCCTGCCTTATGATGGAAGGAATGGCATTGCTAATGCAATTTAAGGCATTATGCCCGAGGACACCACCGAAGGGAACCCCTGCAGTGATTTTTCTGAAGCTGAGATTATTGAACTCCAACAAACACATCCACCTTCCTTTGTCTTAGGTGTGACTCCAACCAGCGGAACATTTTCACTCTGAATCCGTGGAGTCAAGTTTTTCACCGGCTCCTCGATGCCACACTCAGCCAATCGCAACGTGATCTCAAGTGCAGGCACTCCCAACTCATTGAGCAGGTAATTGCCAAACAGCTGCTGCTTGAAATCACTGTTGCCGTCCCCTTCTATTCATTTATTGATTATCGAGAATAGGCTTGGCAGGTATTGGGCAGATTGTGATTTGTCCTTTTTGGTGTCTACAGTTCAAACGTATTCAATTTTCCACTTATATGTTTCCGAGTGGTAAGGGATCCGATTGTCTAGCGGTGTGGCAAGTTCAGGAGAAAAAAATATTCTATTCTCTGCTGGAATATTGTCAGACACCATATTATTTGCAGTATACAGTGCTTTGAGCCTTTTCTTGCTTACACGTGGAGTGAATCGAATTGGCTGAGGGCTGGGATCTCAGGTACTGGGGACTTCCGCAGTAGGCTGAGTTGAATCATTGACTCGGTACTTCTAACTGAAGATTGTTGCAAATGTATAAGCTCTTTATTTTGCATTAGTATACTGGGCATGGCCATTATTGAGGATCAAGGCACTTGTGGAGCCACCTCCACCTCCAGTGACTTGTTTACATGTCCACTACAATTTACGACAGGATGTGGTAGGACTGCAGAGCTTAGGTCTAAACCATTGATTATGGAATAATTTCGCTCCGCCTATCCATTGCTGCTTGTTTTTTGGCATCCAAATACCCATACCTGGTGTTGTACCTGGCATATGCACTTCCACGCTTTAATGAACTAGGTTTGATTTCCTGTGTTGAGTGTAAAGTTCTGTGATATTATAAAGTTTAATTGGAAAAAGTATATCTAAATCGATTCTTTCAAGTGGCTTTAAATATATATATTTTTAAATCATTTTTTTATTGTTTCCAAGGTGAAGGATATTAATTCTAGTAACTGATTAGCAGTATTAAGCATCCATAAACCAAAACTCTCAGCCCAGCACAATATTGAACACGACACTTTGGACATATTTAAATGACATTCACCGAAAAATGGACAATATGATCATTGCATTTTTGATTGGCAATAAGAGATGATGCCGAGCACTTGGGCTGCGAGATTGATGTGAAGTGGAGGCTGATTGATTTGTCGATTTCAATTTATTACCAGGATCAAAAGTAATCCATTGATTTCACAGAATCGCCACCCTCTTTTCAGGTTTGGGATCATGAGTCACACACGGGAACAAAAGCAAACGCTTGGCATACATAAAGTTAATTAGTAATGGGGAAATCAGAGCTTTATATAGATCATGATCATGCTTTAAACCTGGGAGCTTTTAGACAATCTAAAATCAATCCAGTATTTAGAGATTGATTAAAACATATGTTACTGTGCAGGAGTGGAGATAATTTGTGAACCTTAACTTCAGATAATGCAGTGCAGCCTACACTGTGTAAAATAGAAGAGGCAATGAGAGCTATAATAAGACGAGTGAGGCAGGCGCAATGTGCAATGCTGCAGCCAAGTTGTATCTTATTCTTTCATGAAGTGTCTCAGACAATAGTGTGGTTTGTTGGCCATGAAAGATTCAATTTCACAGTGGGGCGGTGACAATACTTTCCCACGGCCGTCCGGGTGATTTCCTTTTTTTTCTATTGTGAGACCTGATACCATTTTATTAACAAGCTCGGCCAATTCAGATGGGATCAACGAGTTGGACAGTATATTGGAGCAGAAATGATGCGGACAATTGGAGTGATAAACGAATATCTCTTATGGATTGTAACAACAAAATGCATGTTGGCAATTTGGAGGCAATGGAAAAGAGGGCAGTGATGTGTCTGACTGAATTGAGACTGTTAAATGCGTGTTGGAAATAAACCTGCATATGTGGTGACAATAGAATTGAGAACAGTGGTGAATCTGAATGGATAGTGATAGTCAAATGAACGTTGGTAAAGGACCTGTATATTTGACAATAATGGAAGTCAGGCCAGCGATTAATTTAATGTATAATGACAGTAAAAATGTTGGTAATGTAACTGTAAATGTGGTGACAGTGGGATTGATGATAGTAATGTTTCCGATGGATTGTGACATGAAAACAAATGTTGGTGATGTGGATGTATATGTCGTGACAATAGGAGTGAGGACAATGATGAATCTCAATGGATAGCATTATGACCGATGCAGGTGGTAAAGTAAAGTAATTTCAAAATCCCAGATGTAGATGCAAAACAACTGTCCTAAACTATAATTTTAAGTTTTATGTTTAAGATGAGGCTCTAACTTCAGGAATAAGACCTCCATTTTTCAGTACTGCGATTTAATTATTTGACAAATATTATTAATTTGCACAGCTCAAAATATATGCGCATTGCTACAGAAACGACTGTCATGACTTTTAACAAACTGCCAAACGTAATCTCCAGTGAGGCAACAGCAACCCATGGACTTAACCAAACACCATTCAAAGCGTTTTCATCTTACGCATTGAGAATTAGGTATTTTTTTTCACTCTGGTTGCTGTCGAGGACGTTGGAGGCTAACAGTTGCATCCCCATCTTACATTGACTCAGCTCTGCACTCCACAAAACTGCTGAAAATACATCTACCACCACTGATTAGTTTCAAAATCTCATTGTCTCACCAGCATCCTTTAATGTAACCTTTAAACACTGAAACCTCATTTCATAGTACCAATTTTATATGGAATATATAGATATTGCTTGGAAGCAGCGAGAATGACCTCTGTATTCACATACATTTTTGGTGAAAATAGGAGTGAGGACAGTGATGCATCCGATGGATAAAGGCAGTAAAATGATTGTCGGCAATGCGTCTGTATAATTGGTGACAATAGAAGAAAGGACAGTGAGATACCTGAACGGATAATGGGATTTAAATGAACGTTGGTAATGCTCCTGTATTTTGGTGGTTATAGGTATTAGGACAGTTATGTGTCTGAATGGATAGTGTATATAAATTTAAAACTGGTAATGTGCCTGTATTTCTGATGAAAATAATGCTTAGGCAGTGCTGTTTCTGAAGGAGAGTGGAAGCGAAATAAATTGTAGTAATATGCCTGGATGGTTTGTGACAGTAAGATTTTTTGATAGTAATGCGTTTGGATGAACAATGACAATTATTTTGTGTTCAGTGGCTAATGGGAACATACAGCCTTGGTAAAGTTAGCTCAGTGTTGTACCTGGATGGATACTGACAATGAGCATATGTTTACTGAAAAATGGAGATGTATATAACTAATAAAGTTAGAACAACGATGTATCTCGACGGTGAGTGCCAACAAGCATGCCTTTGGAGATCTGTAGGCATGTATAGATGTGAGGTCAGTGATGTACCTGGATTTATATTGACAGTGAACATGTGTTTAGTGGTCACTGGGGATGTGTAGTACTAATAAAGTAAGTCCAGCGATGTGTCTGGAAATATATTGACAATGAACATGTGTTTAGTGGTCACTGGGGATGTATAGAATTAACAATGTGAGAGACCCGATGTATCCGAATGAGGGGTTACATTGCACATATGTTTATTGAGCTGTTAGGGTTTGTAGACTAAAAGAGATGACGTTAGAGATTTATCTGAATTGATAGTGACAATGAGCATGTGTTTATTGATAAATGGAGATGTATCGAATTAGTAAAGGGAGGCCAGTGATATACCTGGACCTTATAGTGACAATGAACATTTGGTTAGAGGTCTGTTGTTTTGTATAGTACCGATGAAGTGGGGTCAGTCATCTAACAGGATGGATAGTGAAAATAAGAGAGATCATTGATCTAACTGAATGGATAGTGTCAATGAGTTTGATGTAACTGATCTAACTAAATTGTTCGTGAAAATAAGGGTGAGGTCCGCGATCTAAATGGATGGATACTAAGAATAAGAGAGCGTTCAGTGATCTAAATTAATGTATTGTGGAAATAACAGGGAGATCAGTGATCTAACTGGAAACACAATGGTAGAGAGTGTGAGGTCAGCTATCTGACTGTGTGGATAGTGACAATGAGGGTGATATCAGTGATCTAACTAGATGGGCAGTGAAAATAAGCATGAGGTCAGTTACCTAACTATGGATAGTAGCAATGAGGGTGTGATTATTGTTCTAACCGGAAGGACAGTGACAGTGAGCGTGAGATCACTGATCTAAATGGCTGGATAATGACATTAACGTGAGGTCAGTTATCAAACTGAATAGACAGTGACAATAAGAGTGAGTTCAGTGATCCAACTTCATGGTCATTGACATTAATAGTAAGGCCAGCGATCTAACCGGATGTGTAGTGATAATAAGAGTGCGGTCAGTGATATACATTGATGGATAGTGGAAATTATAGTGAGGTAAGTGATCTAACTGGACAAGGACTGTCACTTAGAGAGATGTCAGCAGTTTACCTAGATGGATAGTGAAAATAAAAAGTAACATCAGCGTTCTAAATGGATGGTTCTTGAAAATAACAGTGATGGCATTGGTCAAACAAGATGGATAGTGACAATAAGTGCTGGTAAATCACCTGACTGGTTTGACAGTGAAAATGGAAGCGAGGTCAGTGATCTCTCAAGGCTGATGCGACAATAATTATGAGGTGAGTGACCTAACTGGATCGAATGATAAGAAGAATGAGTTTGGTTATCTGAACCCATAGTGAAAATGAGAGTTAGATTAGCGATCCGTTAGAATGTACTGTGAGAATAAGATTGCGGTTAGTACTCTAACTGGATGAATTGTGAAAATAAGAATGAGGTTTGATGATGTGGCTGGGTGGATAAAGTCAAGAAGAGTGAGGTCATTCATCTTACCTTATTGCTAGTAAAAACAACAGCGAGAGATCAGTGTTATAACCCAATGGATATTCACAGGAAGGGTGACCTCAGTGATCTACTTGGATGGACAGTGATGATAAGCATGATGTAAGTGATCAAACTTTATCAAAAGTGTGTGATAATGGCAGTGAGGTAATTTATATAATCAGATCGATACTGGAAATAAGAGGTTAGTGATCTAAATTTATAAACAGTGACTGTAAGTTTGAGTTCAGTGATCTAACTGGCTGTGAAAAGCTTGCATAATACTCAGGAAGCGTGACACCATCAAGATAAAGCAACGCGCTTCATTAGCACCACACCCACAAAGATTCACTAACTCCAGCACCGACGCACTTTAATAACAGTGTGTACCGTCTACAAGATGAAGTAGCTGTTCTCCAAGGCTCCTTCGATAACCTATTTCAAACCCAGGACCTGTTCTATTTAGAAGGTCAACGGCAGCAGGCAGTTGGGCATACCATCATCTAGATCTTCCCCTCCAATTCACTCACCATCCAGATTTGGAATCATTTTGCCTATCCTTCACTGCCACCGGGTCATAATCCTGCAACACCATTTCCAACATCACTGTGGGTGTACATACAGCACATGAACTGCAGTGCTTAAAACGCAACTCACCAGCACCATCTCAACGAGAATTAGTGATGGGCAAAGCATGTTGACCACCCAGGGAAGTCTAGAACCCCGTGAATTATTAAAACAAAATCTATAGTGACAATGAGTGCTATACCAGTGATACAACAGTGGCGATGGGAACAAGGTCAATGATTTAACTGGATAGACAGTATAAGAGTTAAGTCAGTGATGCAACCAAATTGGAGCACGAGTAGGTCAATACACCCCCCCCCCCACCCCCACCCCCACCCACCACCACCACCCACCACCACCCCCCACCCCCCCTTATCAAGAATACCATGGCTGATCTGCCCCAGGCCTCAACTCCTTTTTTGTTCAGGCTCATCGTAGCCCTGAACTCCCAGATATTTCCGACATACATCTTCCACACCTTTAAACATATTAATTGATATAGCCCCAATAACTCTCTAGGGTAGAGAACTAAAGACAGTCGCTATCCTCTGACAGAATAAATAGATTTGCATCTCAGTTTTAAATGACGCTACCCTTATTCTCTGACTATATCCCCTAGCTCGAGGCTCTCCGAACAGTGCAAACATTTTCTCAGCATCGACTCTGTCACAGTGCCTTAGAAACGTCTACGTTTCAATAAGATGGTAACTCACTCTTCTGAACTCTAATGAATAAAGGCCTAACCTATTAAGCTGTTCTTTGTAAGTCAAACTCTTCATACCAGGAATCAGCCCAGTGAATTTATTTGGAACTGCCTCCAATGCTACTATATATTTTCCTAAATAGTGCACCAATAGTGTACACAAAATTCCACGTGCAGCCTCACCAAAGACCTGCAGAATTGTAGATAGACGTCCCTATCTTAAACTGCAATTCCCTAGCATTACTGGCCAATAAAACGTTACATTCTAAATCCCCTGCTGCACCTGCATGCTAATATGCACAATAAGTGACAACAAGAATGAGGTCAGTGACATAATTGGATGGAATCTGACAATAATAATGAGTTCATTGATCGAACTAAGGATATTAACAATCACAGTCAGCTAATTGATGTGATTGGACAGTAGTTTCCATAAAAGTGAGGCAAATAACTTGTTTGACTGTCGTGTGAATAAGAGTGCATTAATTGATATACCTGGATGGGTGGTGGCATTGAGAATGAGGTTAGTGTTGCACCTGTCGGGTAGTGTCAATAAGAGTGTGGTACCTGGTTGCTATTGACAACCAGTGTCGGTTTAGTGAATATTCTCGATGGGCAGTAACAAATAGATCGAGGTGGATGATGTATCTGCATGGGAAGTGATCAGGCTATTGTGGTCAGAAAGGCAAATGACAACTGTACGCATCGATGTTTATCAGGGTGTTGCAACACGTGCTTTTTTAGATAGTTAATTGCATTTTCACCAGTCCCATTCTACGCTACCTGGACAAGTATAATCGTAGGGGTAAAAAGAGAGCTCTGCTCCATTTCCGAAATCCCCACCAGACACAAACAGGGCTGGTACATCATGATATTAGATACACAGAACATATCAACCCATACTGCAACAGCAAAAATTTACCAGGCCATTACAACACGGGGATGAATCGGAGCAAAGTTCCCTTCAAATGTTCCCCATCAAACGCTCCGAATTCAATTCCATCCCAAGGTTAGATGCAGAGTCCTGCAACCCTCTACTTTTCCCAACATGCACTCCCAGGGCAGGTATAGCTCGCAATTTTAAAAAGAGTAAATCTCCCTCTACACTGCCTCCATCAAACACACCAAGGACAGGTACAGCACTGGGTTACATAAAGATTAAAGCTACCCTCTACTCTCCAGAATCAGACACTCCCAGAGTTAGTAAAGCAAGGGTCAGGTACAGAGTGAATCTCCCTGCACACTGTCCCATTAACCACTCATAGCAGATATTAAATTAGATTATATATATAATGACAATCTATATTGTCAGATTCCAACAATTTTAATGCAGGGGCAGCTCAAGATTAACCAGAGAATAAACCTTCGTCTACACTTTCTCACCAAACATGCCTAGGCCAGGTACAGTACAAGGTTGGATACAGAGAAAAATCTCTCTGTACAATCTCGCCACCAAACACGAATAGTGAAGGCAACACAGAGGGTTCAGTACAAATTTAATCTACTCTTCGCTGTTCCCAAAACACACTTCCTAAGCAGGTACATCACAAAGTTAGGTAGAAGATGGTAATGCTTCTTCTACACAGTCCCGCTCAAACACTCCAAAAGCGAATATAACTTTGAGGTCATTAGAGGGTTAAGCATTCTGTATAATACCCACATCAAACACTCTCTTTCCAGTTACAGAATATGGTTAGAAACACAGTAAATCTGCTTCCTCACAGTGCCTATCAATCTGGCACACGGCAGGCACAACATAGAGCCATACACAGTGAGTCATCCTCCACGTTGTCACTACCAAACACACAGAGGCAAGTGCAGCACTATTTTATATATAGTGCAACACGTCCTCTTCATTGTCCACAGCAATTTGAATTTAACCGAAAGAAGTGGATTGAATGCAGGTCAAAGTAACGTACACCAGTATCAGAGTAAAGGAATATAAGATTAATGGGTGGAAGTGAGGGTCCATGGAGTGAATGTACCCAGACTGCTGAGGATAGCAAGAGAGCTGTTTAAGGTTGTTGAGAAGGCCTCTAGAATCCTTTCCTTCATTTGCCGAGGTACGGAATATTACAGCAGGGAGATTTTGCTCTGAATATATAATACCTTAGTTGGGACAACAAATTGAGTACTTCGTGCAGTCCTGCTCACGTCATTCCAGAAGGGACGTAATTGTACGAGGGAGGGCACAGGAGATTTACGAGAATTTTAAGAGGGCTGGAGAATTACAGCCATAATGAAAGATTGGATAATCTGGGTTTATTCTCTTTGGAAAAGAGGAGGCTTCGAGATAGTTGATTGCGATGTACAGAATTGTGAGCGGCCTGGATACTGTGAATGTGAATGCCCAATCTACATTGGCAGAAAGATCATTGACGAGGGGGCACCAATTAAATGTAATTGATGGAAATACTTGATGGAAGTGGGCAAACATTTTTTTTTTAACCCCGCGGTTTTTATGGGTCTGGAACTCAGTTCTTCAAAGGATAGGAGAACAGAAGCACTCAACTCATTTGAAACGTCTCTGGACATGCATCTCAAGTGCCTTCAGGGCTACCGACCTAACTATACAAGTGGGATGAGTGTTTGTTGCTCATTAAGTCGGACGGCAGAGACACATGGAACAAGTGGCCTCATTCTTTGCTGTAAAATGTCTATATTTCTCTAACCCTAAACAGTACCAGTTCAGACACAGCTTGTGGTTAGACAGAGGGTAAATATACATAATACAGTGTCGCATTAAACAATCAAAAGATTGAATCAACATGGATTACACACAGAGTAAATCTCACTCTTCACTCTTCCATTCAAAGACTCCCAGGGCAGGTACAGCACGAGTACTGATACAGATTAAAGCTCCCTCCACACGGACCCTTCAATCACTTCCCGGAAAGTTACAGCACGGGCTTAGCTTAGGTGTAAAGCTCCCTCCACACTGTCCCCAAGGACTACTCCCAGGGCAGGCACAGCATAAGGGTTAGACTCAGAACAAACATCCCGCTACACTGATGGCGTCAAATATTCTCAGGGCAGGTCCAGTTTTGCGTTAGATACAGTAAAGATCCCATGAAACACTTCCAGGGCAGGTGCAGCACAGGATTACGTAGAAAGTGAATATCCCTCTACGTGGCACTTGCTTAGCAATAACCTGCCCCCTGATGGCAGTTTGGGTTCCAACAGAGCCACTTAGATCGTGATGTCACTAAAGCCTGGGTTCAATCTTGAGCAAAAGATCTGACGTCCCTTGGTGTGATGAGGGCGATTGCCCTTGATATCTTGGCCGCATTGTGAACATTGTATACTGGTTGTAGTAATACGTAGTACAAATGAAGATGAGTGTGGCTGTTCAAGGTCAATCATCTTAGCTCCAGGACATAATCCCCGTCATTTCTCGGGGATTTGCACCCGGCCCAAATGTCTATCGCTGCGTCATCATTGACCATTCTTCCATTATTGAAGGTATAGCAGAGGCGTTGTGAATCTATATAACTTTGCCTTTGCATAGCAAATTGAGCATTCGTTAATATTGCAATAAAGATGGAATATAAATGACGGGAAGTTTTAGTGTAGCTTTAGAAGCTTTGGTATTCAGTGAGGGCAATGGAGTTCAGTGTGTATTTTCCGTACACTTATGAAGAAGAGAAAAAGCTATATAATTTCTGTTGAAACAAATCAGAGAAGTTTGACTTGACTCATTCCTGAAATGAAGTGTTCATTGTTTGAAGAAGGGTTGATCATGTTGGACGGATACCCATTAGAGTTTTGGAGGATTAAAGGTGATCTCATTGAAACATATAAGGTCCTGAGGGGACTTTATAGAGTGGATTCACAGGGGGTGTTTCCTCTTCTTGGAGAGTCCGAAGATACTGGACATATTTTCAACATATGACATCTATCTTGTTTGACATAGACGAATAAATTTGTTTTTAAATGCTTCAAAAGTGTTATTGATGAGGCCAATTCTGTCACCAAGAACGCACTGGAAGCTTGATCATTGACATTCATCAAGGCTGAATGAAACAGATTTCAGTTCTAAATTTCTTCAAGGCTGAGTAAGACATAATGTTGTCATGCAAGCGCTTCATGGGGTATGATGGCAGACAGGAGTTGGAGCTGAGATACAACCAGATCAGACATTATATTCAAAAACAGAATTGCCTGGAAAAACTCAACAGGTCTGGCAGCATCGGCGGAGAAGAAATCAGTTAACGTTTCGAGACTTCATGGCCCTTCGGCAGAACTGAAGCATAGTTAGGAGAAGGGAGAAATATAAACTGGTTTAAGGTGGGGGCGGGGGGGTGGGGGGTGGTGCTGCGGGGGGGAGAAGAGAGACGTTGAGTGTGTGGTGATTGTGGAGATAAGCAGTGATAGGAGCAGATAATCAAAAGATGCCACAGACAAAAGGGTCAAAGAGGTGTTGAAGGTGGTGATATTTGTCTAAGAAAAGTACTAATTAATAATGGAAGAAACGATACTCAAAGTACAGCTCTAGTGGGGTGGGGTGGACAGACTTACAAGGTTTTAGTTTTAGATTTTAAAATAATGGAAATAGGTGGGGAAAGAAGAATCTATATAAATTATTGAAAAAAAAAAGGGGTCGGGGGGGTGGGGGGGGGGCGAGAAACGGGGTGGGGATGGGGAGAGGGGGAGTTTAAGATCTAAAGTTGTTGAATTCAATATTCAGCCCGGAAGGCTGTAAAGTGCGTAGTCGGAAGCTGAGGTGCTGTTCCTTCAGTTTGTGTTGGGCTTCACTGGAACAATGCAGCAAGCCAAGGACAGACATGTGGGCAAGAGAGCAGGGTGGAGTGTTAAAATGGCAAGCGACAGGGAGGTTTGGGTCCTTCTTGAGGACAGACCGCAAGTGTTCCGCAAAACGGTCGCCTAGTTTGCGTTTGGTCTCTCCAATGTAGAGGAGACCGCATTGGGAGCAACGAATGCAGTGGACTAAGTTAGGGGAAATGCAAGTGAAATGCTGCTTCACTTGAAAGGAGTGTTTGGGCCCTTGGACGGTGAGGAGAGAGGAAGCGAAGGGGCAGATGTTGCATCTTCTGCGTGGGCATGGGGAGGTGCCATAAGTGGGGGTTGAGGAGTAGGGGGTGATGGAGGAGTGGAACAGGGTGTCCCGGAGGGAACGATCCCTATGGAATGCCGTCAGGGGGGGTGAAGGGAAGATCTGTTTGGTGGTGGCATCATGCTGGAGTTGGCGGAAATGGTGGATGATGATCTTTTGAATGCGGAGGCAGGTGGGGTGATAAGTGAGGACAAGGGGGACCCTATCATGTTTCTGGGAAGGAGGAGAAGGCGTGAGGGAGGATGCGCGGGATATGGGCCGGACACGGTTGAGGGCCTTCCGGGCTGAATATTGAATTCAACAACTTTAGATCTTAAACTCCCCCTCCCCCCATCCCCACCCCGTTTCTCCCACCCACCCTTCTTTTTTTTCAATAATTTATATAGATTCTTCTTTCCCCACCTATTTCCATTATTTTTAAATCTAAAACTAAAACCTTGTTATTCTGTCCACCCCATCCCCACTAGAGCTGTACTTTGAGTATCCTGTCTTCCATTCTTAATTAGCACTTTTCTTAGACAAATATCACCACCTTCAACACCTCTTTGACACTTTTGTCTGTGACATCTTTTGATTATCTGTTCCTATCACTGCTTATCTCCACAATCACCACACCCTCAACGTCTCTCTTTCCCCCCCGCCCCCCCTCCCACCCCCCCCCCCCCCCCCCCCCCCAACTCACCCCCCTCCCACCTTAAACCAGTTTATATTTCTCTCTTCTCCTAACTATGCTTCAGTTCTGCCGAAGGGCCATGAAGGCTCGAAACGTTAACTAATTTCTTCTCCGCCGATGCTGCCATCCTGCTGAGTTTTTCCAGGTAATTCTGTTTTGTTTTGGATTTCCAGCTTCCGCAGTAGCTTTTACCTTTTTGTTTTTATCTCAGACATTATATTATTGGCCTACTGCAGCTCCTATCTTCCTTTCTATACCCTATGTTATAAATGTCCTGTGACTGTTTGATTAGACCATATGAATATAGTTTAACCCCGTAACAAACCCAAACCTGTACCTGTTGTCTGATTGGATTGTTCAGACTGTGCTTTACTCGGCAACTAACATCAATTGTTTTCCGATTCAGAATCTTTAATGGGACAGTGCAGAACAAACAGAACTGTTTCCAACCCAATTTCTAATGCCATTGGGAGTTTTTACGGCGTAGTTCAAAGGGAGATTGACTCTGCATCTAACCCCGTGGCTGTGTCTGCTCAGGGGGGAATTGGTTGTAACGGTGTCCAGGGAACTTGACCCTATATTTAATTCTGGGCTTTGCCTGCCCAGGGAGCTATTGATGTGGAAAGTGCAGCAAGACTTTTAATCTATTTCTACCACCGTTATGTACCAGTCCGGAGAGTTTCTGACCGAAAATGTAAAGGGCATACTCGGCATACAACACGTTGCTGTATCTATGCAGTTTTGAAAAGGTAATGTTGCGTCCCCCAATAGGGACGCTGGTAGGAAGGTGGAGGACAGCTGCATTGGCATCCATCTTCAGAGTCACCTTCACCTGGCATTTGTTGGTCCAAATTTCGAAGGCATCTATGACCTCAATGAGTTTTGCAACCTTGCCGAAGCACCTGGTGAGCATGGTGAGCACATCGGCATCAGGAAAATTGGATTTGAAGAGGTGAATAGTCACCACATGGTCCCGTTTTGAGAGTTGTGTAAAGGGCGTCTCCAACGTGAGGATCCTCATCAGTGGCTGGTCTCTCTTCTCCTCGAACACCTGCAGGGACTTGACGCAGGCAGCAACATTCTTGAAGTTCATATCGAACTGAGCTTTAACTGAACTGAGAATTCTGCTGAGCTTTAAATCCAAAAGTCTCCGAGAGGATGCTCTGAATGAGGAAGGCACGGTCGACAGGTGCATACCCTTCGTTGTCCTTCACTGCCACCCTCAAGGTGTTCGATAACCCCTGGTTTGGGACACGAGTGGTGCAGCCAGCACCACTTTAAGTTCGGCATTGAAGCCTGCACATCCATAAGCAACTGATACGATTAATATACTAAACTTTCATCTCAGCCAGTCAAGTTCTAAAGCCTTAAACATCATCACTGTGTATCAGGTCATAGATTTGGTTCAGGCATATAGTGTTCTAATCGATTGTACAAAAAGAAGTGTTAATATGTTGGGATTGTTACTTTACTTTCCGGGAATACTGCATGGGCTGACACTACTTCCGATATATTGGTTGGATAGCATCGGGTTTAGAGATGGGGATAACTGTGTACAGTATCATGATGTTTTACAGTATGCATTAAATTTGGGAAATTGTTTAATAGGAACCCGTCTGGGGGGTTGTAACTCTGGAAAAGAAAGAAATATTGGATGGAAAAGCCGGGTCTTTTCTCCTGTGCATTTAGGATCGAATCACCTCTCATGTGTTAGTTTATCTGCAGCTGATTGTTGCCATATATGAATTGTTTGATTTATGTTGCTGACTTTGAGAGCTGGAGCAATGAGCTAAAAGCCTACTAGCAGAGCAAGGAAAGTTGATATAAATTTAATAATATTCCCGGGAATCGAAATTATTCACTAAATGTATGGATGTTGTAGGACAGTGTATCATTTAAATTGTATTTTATGAATTTATTTTAATGATGTAACTGTGTCTTTATTATTTTTTTTTCATATTCACGAGTGTAAGCTGGTTGTGGTGGATTGCTGAGGGCAGAGTTTGTCTGATGGTGGAAAGAGGATGGAGCTATGAAGTCATTTCTTTGCTAAATATAATGCTGAGGTTTTGAAAGAGTTTCAACTCAAAAGACAGACAGACAGGTTAACACACACACACACACACACACGCAGAAATAATTCAGAGCAGGTACCCAACTTGTGGTTTGCCACAGACACATCTCCTAAAGGAACTGATTTAGGCAATGACCACTCGCAAATGTGTGAATGGCCTTCTTCCTGCCTCACGACACTGTGATCATACCCATTGTTGGTCTGCAGCTCAATACAAAGTGGGCAGAGTATTACCATGTTGATGTGGGCATGTATGGTCAGGCTGCGTATAATAACCCAAGAAGGCCGTATTTAAATTATCACCTTATAAAACAAGGGCCAGGGTAAGGAAAGTGTATGAACACAATTACGCTAAAGGGCAGTGTCGCTGCAGTCGGTCGAGTGTTTTGAGCAGCCATTGCGAGGTTAGACACGTGGATCTGTTGAAGGACCGAACACCTAGTCACGAACACCACGAAGCACCGACAATGATTGTCAAAAGTGGAGATCAGAACTTTTCGACCAGAGTGAAGGGGAACTCACAGCGGCACATTGAAAAGCACAGAAGACCTTTTAATTCAGTTTTCGGAAGGCGTGGATATAAATGTTTAATGTGAATTTCCAGTCATATATTTTAATGCCTTCCGCCTCTCTTTTATGTGTCCCAACGTAGAGGATGAGGGAGGATGAGAGAGACAGCCACATAAAAGGTGAGAGCGAGAGAGAGGGAGAGCGACATAGATGTATAGAGAGAGAGAGAGAGCTAGAGAGAAAGAGAGAGAGGAAAATAGAGAGGGAGAGGGGAAATGGAGTGAAAGGGAGAGGGACAGCGAGAAAGAGAACGATAGAGGCAGAGGGAGAGAGAGAAGCGGAGAGGCGTAGGAAAATAAATATAGAGAGAGGGACGGAGAAAACGAGAGATAAGGACAGAGAAATAAATGAAGCTTGACTGTGAGCGAGAAAGAGTGTATGAGAGAGGGAGTCAGAAAGAAAGGCAGACAGACAACAGAGAGAGAACGAAAGAGAGATAGGCACAGAGAGAGAAATTGGCGGAGAAATGTGGTGAGAATGATAGGAAGGAAGAGAAAGAGGAAGGTAGACTAAATACAGAATCAGAAACTGAGGAAAATTAATCTTGAAAGTGTAATAACTTCTAATTGCCAACAAGTTTCCGGTAGAAACAGTACACTTTATTAACAGAAAATTCTAGATGTGCAAATGCTGAATCCATGACTTGGGATCAGAAGACCCGACTCCCGATTAGGCCGTGAAAGGAAGCATTGGTCAGAGGCTTCAGTATTTCAAGTGATACTAGAGAAGCTGCAGGGTAGGAGAAAATATATAATAATTGCAGAAAGTGCGACCATTGTTCGGATCTTGCTGCGCATAAATGGTTTACATCATTCATTAGGCTGTTTGATGGATTTGAGGGATAAATGAAATGCAGAGGTACGAGTTGCGTAGAGCTTACTGTGGTTCAGATTGTGGATGTCTGTCAGTATCTCTTTCTGTCGCTGTGCCATCTGATAAGGCAGAGAGAAAGGAGAGAACGAGGGCAAAATGGAGAGAGAGTGGGAAAGTGGGAGATTGAGGGGAAACAGGGATTGAGAAAGAATGGCAAGGGGAGATTGGGAAACATGAATAGAGGGACAAAGACAAGAGTAAGAGGGTAAAACAGGGAGAGACAGAGAAAGAGGAGAGAGTGACAGAAAGACAGAAATGGAGAGGGATTGGTGTGGGTGATGAGTGGAGGGTGGTGTTTGAATAGAGAAAGAGCCGTGGGGGACTCGAGTGTGCAGTCACTGCCCAGTGACAGTAACACCCTTTCAGAAGTAGTGATTTGCCAAAAAAAGGTCCCCGGTTGGCGGTTTAAAGAAATTATCCGAAATGGATCAATTAGTTCTTCCCATTTTGAAGAAGAGTTTAAGCTTTCATGGGGAAAGAAGAGTAGGCGGGGCTCTGTGGTTGGCCATAAGCGCGGAACACACACACAGTGGGGGAGAGGAGTTTTCAGCAGCACGTGCTTCCCGATGGACAGACATCCCGTGTCCTGCATAAATAAGAGCTTATTGCTACTTGTGGGTTCTTGATTTTCTCACATGTTTCATGTCTCTGTGTCTCCTGATTTAATTCTATCGAACCCAATCTCTCTCCCTCTCTGTCTGTCTGCTCAGTTATTTGTTTCCATGTTTAAAATTTTTAACAAATGTAATAAATATACACCAATGTGATTTGTTTTTGTTTAAATTGGGGGGAGGGTAGGATGGGAGGGGATGGGTTCGGGTTTGGAAAGAATGGGTCCCATTCGCCATTTGTCCCTCCCAGCCCTGTCTGTAAGGGTTTGGGGGGTGAGCTGAGAATGGAAGGAATTGTTCTGTTTGTCTGGCCCCTGTTCTTGTCCCTGAGGTTTAACTGCAGGTTCTGAGGCTAGGGCTCAAATAGTTGGAACGATTCGAACTTCAGCTTTTTTCACTGCCATTTGCGCTGGACAAGATTTACACCATCTATTAAGGTCATTATGACATATTTATCTGGAGATTAACATCTTGCTGCTTGTGGGGTCTTGCTTTGTGCATAAATTCCCTGCAGACTTGCCTGTAGAAAGGGAGATTGAGGGAAATTAGCAAGATTTAGCAAAACCGAAGGGGCAGTGTGAGGGCGATGTGGGTGTTGAGCGCTATAGATATGGTGGTCTCCGATTGTGTAGACACGGGCCATCCCCCGGGCTCAGGAGGAAATCCCCTCTCCAAATTCTTAGAGAAGGATGTGCGGGTCCATTTTGAATCCATTACCACTTTTGTTCCCCAACCCATTTCTAGGGATGGAACTTAGATACTTTTGAGAGTTGGGGGATGATAGGGGATGGAACCTGTCTCATGAATCATTGCTGACTGTGGGAACTTGCAATGCATAACTTGCTTGGAGCCTCCCCTAATCTGTAACCGTGGCGTCTCTGCTCTAAGTGAATTTAATTGATAACATGATTGTGGATTGTTTCCATTTCCCCTCGAAAACTCCCTCCACCCCCAGACATCTCCCCATAATTCACTTTTAAATAAAAAAAACATGGCCGCAGCGCCGAGTGTCATTACTTTAAACTGTGAGATGGAGAACTCTTCAGAGTGCATTTCAATCAAGAATCTCCCTGAAATAGGCAGGGAAATGGACAGAGACTTCGAGTGGATTGAGAAGGTATGGGGTCGAGTGGATAGAATGGGAGGGGGCAATACTGGACTGAGTGGGTGAAGGATGATAACAATGGTTTGGGTGAGTGGGCGGAAAAGAGGTGAATGGAATTCAATCCGGTGACTTCTGGCGTTATGAATTTGGGGAAGGCAAAGCAATGGAACACTCAAAAAACTGGGTGGGTATTGAGAGGGTTAGAGGAAGTGAGAGAAATTGGAGGGGATGCCAACAGGACCCTGACGGTCGCAGGACAGGTGGATAAGTTCTTTAAAAATGCAGAAGGAACGTTTTTTTTAATTCGACGAGGGAATGAATACAATAGCAGGAACCTAATGCTGGAACAGTAAAAAGAAACTCTGGTTATGCCACAGCAGGAATTTTTTGTATAGTTCTGGCCAGCATTTTACAGGAAGGATATAATTGCTCTGGAGAGAGTACAGAAAGTACATTCAATGATGTTACCAGGGCTGGAAAAGTTCAGCTGTAAGGATAGATTGAATAGTCTGGTGTGGTTTTCCTTGAAACTGATGAGGCTGAAAAGTGACCTACTTGAAGTGTACAAGATCAAAAGGAACCTAAATAGATTCGGTAGGAATATCCGTTTCCACTAGCGGAGAGATCAGTTATCAGGGGAACAGATTGTCGGTGATTGGTGGAAGGAGTAGAGGTGACATGAGTAAAATATTTTTCACCCCCTCTGTGTGACTGGAATTCTCTGCCCGGATTGGGGGTTGTGGGGTGGGAGGGGTGACCACAAAAGTTGAGGAGGGGCATTTCATTCCAGCATCATCAACTTAAAGGAAAATACCTATCTCCCCCTCTCTAACTGGGAGCCTGAGAGGCTCCCACCACATCTCTCCCTCCTGCTCTCACTGTCCCCTGCGCTATGGTTCTGTCCGCCCTCTCTCAACCTCTCTATTTCGCCTACGATATCACGTATCTCTCCCTGAAACACTCTATCCGTCACTGTCTCTAAGTCACTGTATCTCTCTCTCTCTCTCTCTCACACACTATCTCTCTCACTCCATCTGTCACACCCTCCTCTCTCTCTCGCTCTCTTTCTCTCTGTCGCCTCTCAGAGTCTCTGCCCCTCTCTCGATCTCTGTCTCTCTCTCTCTCTCTTATTCCCCCCCTCTCTGCAGCGCTAATTTTCTCGCTCCCTCTGTCTCTCTCTTTATTCTCGCTCATTCTCACTGTCCTCTCTGTGTCACTCTCTCTATCTGTCTCCATTTCTCAGTCTGTCTCTCTATCTCTATTTCTCTCTCCCACTCTCTATATGTCTCTCCCACCTTCCCTCTCCTGCTCCCTCTGCCACCTTCCCTCTCACCATTTTCCTCTCTCTATCCCTATGTATTTCCTCCTTGTTTAATTGTCCCCCCACCTCAAACTCTCTGTGCAATATGCCTATTTCTCTGTATCTCTATCTGTCTCTCTAACTCTTTCTCTCTCTACAACCCTGTGGATCTGTATCTCTGTCTCGCTATTTCTGCTCCTCCGCATCCCACTCTCTCTGCGCCACACCCTCTGTCTCTCTCTCTCTGTCTCAGTGTGTGTCTGTCTCTCTCGTCCTCTCTTTGACATCTCCGTCCCTTTATGTATCTCACCCACTCCCTCTCTGCCTCTCTCTCTTGTTCTCTTCTTCTCTACCTCCCTTGATCCGTATCTCCACCTCTGAATCCCCCTCTTGATCTTCCTCTCTCTCACTCAGTTTTAGTCAATCTCTCTTATAGTCTCCCTCTGTCTCTCTGTGCCTCTCTCTGTCTCTCTCTTAGTCCGTCTTTGCCTCGTCTCTCTCCAACTCTCTCTCTCTCTCCTTCTGTATTTCTCTCTCATTCTCTCTGATATAAACTTATAAACATAGAAACTAGGAGCAGGAGTGGGCCATTCGGCCCTCGAGCCTACTCCGCCTTTCATTTTGATCGTGGAAGCACATCGAACTCAATAGCCTGATCGCGCTTTCTCCCAAAGCCCTTTGATCCCTTTCTCCTCACAAGCTATAGCTAAACTCTTTTTGAAAGCATACAACGTTTGGGTCTCAACTACTTTATGTTGCAGCGAATTCCACACGCTCACGACTATCTGGGTGAATAAATTTATCATCAACTCAGAACTAAATGATCCAACCCATATCCTCAGGCTTTGACAACTGGTTCTGGACTCCCCGACCACCGGAAATGTCCTTCCTGCATCTACACTGTCTAGTCCTGTCAGAATGTTACAGGTTTCTATGAGATCTCTCCTCATTCTTCGGAACTCCAGCGTATATAATCCTAATCGACTGAATCTCTCCTCATATATCAGTCCCGCCATCTCAGGAATCAGTCGGGCAAACCTTCGCTTCACCGCCGATATAGCAAGTACAACCTTCCTCGAATAGGGAGACCAAAACTGCACACACTATCCCAGGTGTGGTCTCACCAAGGCCCGGTACAATTGCAGCAAGACATCCCTGTTCATGCACTCGAGTCGTCTGGCTTTGAGGGCCAACATATCATTTGCCTTTTTTTTTACTGCCTGCTGCATCTGCATGCTTACCTTAGCGACTGGTGTACAAGGACACCCAGGACTCGTTGCACATTTCCCTCTCTCAATTGATAGCCATTCAGGTAATAACGTGCCTTCCTGTTTTTGCTACGAAAATGGATAACCTCCCATTTTTCCATATTATACTGCACCTGCCAGGCATTTGCCAGCTCACTCAGCTTGTCCAAATCACACTGAAGCATCTCTGCATCCTCCTCAAATCTCACCCTCCCACCCAGCTATGCTTCATGGGCAAATTTGGAGATATTACATTTAATTCGTTCACCTAAATCATTAATATCTTTTGTGAACACCTGGAGTCCCAGCACAGATACCCACGTTATCACACTAGTCATTGCCTGCCATTCGGAAAAATTCCCGCTTATCCCTACTCTTCATTTGCTTTCTGCCGAACAGTTTTGTATCCTTCCCAATACGCAACCTCCAACCCCATGTGCTTTAATATCAGTCGCCGATTTCTTACGTGGGATTGTGTCGAAAGCCTTCTGAAAGTTTAAATAAACCACATCCACTGGCTCCCCTTCATCGAATCTACTAATTAAATTGTCTAAAATTTCCTGTCGCATTGTCAATCATGATTTCCCTTTAATAAATCCTTGCTGACTCTGTCCGATTCTGCAACTGTTTTCGATGTGCTAAGCTATTAAATCATTTATAATGGAGGCTATAATTTTCCCCACGACCAGCGTCAGACTGACTGCCCTATAATCCCCTTTCTTATATCTACCTCACTTTTAAATAGTGGGGCTACATTAGTAATCCTCCAATCTGTGGTAACATCTCCGTCTCTCTCACTCTAACACTTTCTATGTGAATATATATTTTTTTGTCTCTCTCCATTTTTCTCTCTTTTTATCGCTGTCTCTTTCTCTGTCTGCCTCTCTCTCTCTCTCTATTCCACTTTCTCTCTCTAGCTCACTCTTTATCTGTCACTCTCTCTCCCCTTCTCTCTCTCAGTGCTACTCTCTCTTTCTCCCTGTCTCTTTCTATGTCTGTCACGCTCTATTTCTCTGCCCCTTTACCTCTCTATCTCACTGTCTCTTTCTCTCGTTCTATCTATGAGCCTCTATCCCTCTCATCCTCTCTTTCTCTCACTGTCCCTGTCTTTCTTTCTCTCTCTCTCCCTCTCTCCTTTTCCGTCCATCTCGCTCCACATCCCTCCCCCGACTCTCTCCGTCTCCCTCTTTCTCACTCTATGTTAGTCTCACTCTCTCTCTGTCTCTCTGTCTCTCTCGCTCTCTCACTTTTTAAATATCCCTCTGACGATCTCTTCCTTTCTGGCCCTCTGTCTCAGAATCTGGCTCTCCCGCCCTCTCTGTGTGTTTATCTCTTCTCTCTCTCTCTCTCTCTCTCTCTCTCTCTCTCTCTCTCTCTTTCTCTCTCTCTCTCTCCGCCTCTTTCTCACTCTCTCTCCATTGCTCTCTGTCTGTATCTCTGCCTCGCTCTCTCTCTCTCTCCGTCTCTGTGTCACTCTCTCTCCATTGCTCTCTCTCTGTATCTCTGCCTCTCTATCTCTCCCTCTCTGATTCTCACTCCCTTTCTGACACCTTCCCTCGGACTCTCTCCTTCTCTCTCTCTCTCTCTCTCTCTCTCTTTCTCTCTCTCTCTATCTCTCTCTCTCTTTCTCTCTCTCTCTCTTTCTCTCTCTCTATTTCTCTCTCTATCTCTCTGACTCCCCGTCTATTGCGCTATTTGTGTTAAACTAACTCTCTCTCTCACTGCATCCATCTCTCTCCCTGTCTGTCTCTCTGTCTCTATGTCTCTGTCTCTATCACACTCTCTCTCCCTCTCCTTGTCGCACCTTCTATTTCCATCCCCCTCCCTCTGTATCTCTCTCCCTTGTACCTCATTCTCTCCATCTCTCTCTTTCTCTTTCTCTCTCTCTCTCTTAACCTTTGTTAGTCTCTGTCTTTCTCTCTGTCTTTTTCTCTTCCTGTCCCTCTATCTCTGATAATCTTTCTCTGACCCATTCTCTCTCTCTCTCTATCTCTCTCTCTTGCTCTCTCTCTCTCTCCCTCTTTCTCTCTATCTATCTCCCTATCCCTCTGACTCTCTCTCTCTCTCTCTATCTATCTCTCTATCCCTCTGACTCTCGCTCTCTCTCTCTATCAATCTGTGTTTTTCGTTACCTTTATCTCCGAATCTCTCCCTCTGTCTCTCCATTTTTCTGTCTTTTCTCCTCCTCTGCCCGAATCTCTCTCTCTCTGTCTCTCTCTTTCTCTCACAAATTTTCTCCTCTTTCTGTCTCTCTCTCTCTGCAGCTCTCCCTCTGTCTCTCTCTGTCTCTCATTGTGTCTCTGTCCCTCTCTGGCTCTGTCGCTCTCCCTGTCATTTTCTGTCTCTCTCTCTCTCTCCTTCTCTTTCTCTCTGTCTCCGTTTCCCTCTCTCTGTGCTTCTTCCTCTGCCTCTCTTTCCACCTCACTCTGTCACATTCTATCTGTGAAAGTCTTACTCTCTTTTTCCCTGCTTCTATCTATTGACCTCTCTCTCTCTCTCCCTCGCTCTCTCTCGCTCTCTGTCTCTCTCTTTCTCTCTCTTTGTCTCTCTTTCTCTCTCTCTCAATTTCTTTCTGTTTCCATCTCTGACTCGCTCTCTTTGTTTGCCTCTCTCTTGGTCTCTTTCTCCCTATGCCGCTCTCTCTTCATCTCACTCTTGCTCATTCTGTATGTTTTAGTCTATCTGTCTCTCTGTCTCTTACACTCTGTCTCTCTCTCTGTCTCTCCGCCTCTCTCTCTCACTCTCTCTGTGTTTTGCTCTATCTCTCTCTGTCTCTATCGCTCTCTCTCTCTGTCACTCTCAGTCTCCCTCTCCCACATTCTCTGCCTCTTTCTCTGTCTTTTTTCTCACCGTCTCCCTCTCTCTCTCTCTCTCTCTCTTTCTCTCCGACTCCCTATCTCTTATTAGCTCTGTTAGTCTCTCACTCTCTCGTTGTCTGTCTTTGTCTATCTCCGCCTCTCTCCCTCTGCCTTTCTTTCCATATCGCTCTCTCTGTCTCTCTATCTTTCAATCTCTCTGTATTTTTCTCCCCACACAATCTGTCTCTATCCCTGTTTATGTCTCTGTCTCTCTCTGTACCTCTATATTTCTCTGTCTCTGTATCTCTTTGTATATCGTTCTCAGCCTGGCTCTCGCTTTTCAAATATCCCTCTCTGACGCTCTCTCCCATTCTGGCTCTTAGTCTCTGCATCTAGCTCTCCTGCTCTCTCTGTCTGTTTATCTCTTTCTCTCTCTCTCTCTCACTTTCTGTCTCGCCCTCGCTCCCCGACCCTCTCCCTGTCTCTCATCCTCTGTCTCTCACTCACTATCTTTTTCTTACTCATGTTCTGTTTCACTATCTCCCCCTATCTCTCCAACTCTCTGCCGCTCTCTCTCTCTCTCTCTCTCTCTCTCTCTCTCTCTCTCTCTCTGGCTCTGTATCACTCCGTTTCTCGCCCTTTGACGATCTCTCTCTCTCCGCCTAACTTTTTAACACTCTATCTGCCTAGTCTGACTCTCCTTCTCCCTGCTACTGTCTCTGTATCTCCCCCTTTCTTTCTGTCTCTTTGTCTTTCCGTCGCTGTCTCTCTGTCTCATAGTCCCTCTCTTTCTGACTCTCTATTTCTGTCTCTCTCTCTCTTTCCGTTTCTCTCTCTCCCACAATCTCTCCCTCTTCGTCTCCCTCTCTCTCTCTCTATGTGACTTTCTCTCTCTCTCTCTATGTCACTTTCTCTCTCTGTCTCTCTCCCTCTGTCTCTCCATCTATCTCTCCATCTCATTCTCTCCCTCCATCTCTCTCTCTCTCTTTTTGTTATCCTCCATCTCTCACTCTGTCTCTGAATATCGGCCTGTCAAACACTCTCTGTCTCTCACTCACTCTTTGTTTCTCTATCTCTCTCTGTCTCTCTCTCTTTCCGTCCCTCTCTCTCTGCCTCTCCCACGCTCTCTCTCTCTCTGTCTCTCTCTGTCTATCTCTCTCTCTCTTTCTCTCTCTCTCCCCCCTCTCTCTATCTCTCCGACTCCCTCTCCCTCATTCGCTGTTAGGCACTCTCTCTCTCGTTGCCTCTATCTCTCTCTCCGGCCATCTCGCTCCCTCTCTCTCACTCGCTCATCTTTCTCCGCCTCTCTCCCTTTGCCTAACTTTCTGTCTCGCTCACTCTATCCCTTTATCTCTCATTCTCTCTGTGTTTTTCTCTCTTTCACTCTGTCTCTATCCCTGTTTCTGTATCAATCTCTCTCTGTCCACTATCTTTCTCTGTCACTATCTCTCTTTATATCCCGTTCTCAGCCCTGTTCTCGCTTTTTACATCTCCCTCTCCGACTCTCCCTCTCTGGCTCTCGCTCTCTGCATCTAGCTTTCCCGCACTCTCTGTTTGTTTGTATCTCGTTCTCTATCTCTCACTCTCTCTCTCTCTCTCTCTCTCCCTCTCTCTCTATCTCTCTCTCTCTCTGTCTCTCCTTCTATTGTTCTATGTGTTAACTCATTCCCTCTCTCTCACTGCTTCGATCTCTCTCTCCCTGCCTGTTTCTCTGATTCTATGTCTCCGACTCTATCACACACTGTCTCCGTTTCCTTGCCGCACTTCCTTTCTCAATCCCCCTCTCTCTGTATCTCTCTACCTTTTATCTCACTCTCTCCATCTCTCTCTTTCTCTTTCTCTCTCTCTCTTAATCTTTGTTAGTCTCTGAATTTCTCTCTGTCTTTTTCTCTTCCTGTCCCTCTATCTCTGATACTCTTTTTCTGACTCATTCTTTCTCTCTCTCTCTCGCTCTCTCTCTCTCTCTGTCTCTCTCTCTGTCTATCTCTCTATCTCTGTATTCCTCTGACTCTCTTTCTCTCTCTCTCTCTCTCTCCCTTTCACTCTGTGTTAGTCGTTATCATTATCTCCGAATCTCTCCCTCTGTCACCCCATTTTTTTGTCTGTCCTCTTCCTCTGCCCCAATCTCTCTCTCTGTGTCTCTCTTTCTCTCACTAATTTCCCCCTCTTTCCGTCTCTCACACTGCTGCTCTCCCTCTGTCTCTCTCTGTCTCTCTCTGCGTCTCTGTCCCTCTCTGGCTCTCTCGCTCTCCCTGTCCTTTTATGTCTGTCTCTCGCTCCTTCTCTTTCTCTCTGTCTCCGTTTCCCTCTCTCCAGGTTTCTGCCTCTGCCACTTTCTCCGCCTCACTGTCACATCGTATCTGTGTAAGTCAAATTCTCTTTCTCCCTGCGTCCAATTATTGACCTCTCTCTCTCTCAATCCCTCATTTTCTCTCCGTCTCTGTCTCTCTCTCTCTCTCTCTCTCACTCACTCTCTCTCTCACTTTCTTTCGCTTTCCATCTCTGACTTGCTCTCTTAGTCTGCTCTCTCTCTCGGTCTCGCTCTCCCTATACCTCTCTCTCATCATCTCATTCTCGCTCACTCTCTATGTTTTAGTCGATCTGTCTCTCTGTCTCTTACACTCTGTCTCTCGGCCTCTCTCTCTCACTCTCTCTGTGTTTTGCTCTATCTCTCTGTCTCTCTCTCTGTCTCTCTGTCACTCTCAGTCTCCCACTCCCACGCTCTCTGTCTCTTTCTCTGTTTTTTTTCTCACTGTCTCTCTCTCATCCTCTCTCTCTGTCCCTCTCTCTCTCTCTCTCTCTCTCTCTCTCTCTCCCTCTCCCTCTCTCTCTCTTTCTCTCCGACTCCCTGTCTCTCATTAACTCTGTTAGGCTCTCACTCTCTCGTTGTCTGTCTGTGTCTATCTTCTCCTCTCTCCCTTTCGCTCTCTCTGTCTCTCTATCTCTCAATTTTTCTGTGTTTTTTTCTCCCACAAACTTTCTCTCTATCCCTGTTTCTGTCTCTGTCTCTCTCTGTTCGTCTATCTTTCATTGTCACTGTCTATCTTTATATGTCGTTCTCAGCCTGGCTCTCGCTCTCCCCCTGACTGACGCTCTCTCCCTTTCGGCTCTCGGCCTCTGCATCTAGCTCTCTCGCTCTCTCTGTCTGCTAATCTCTTTCTCTCTCTCTCTCTCTATCTCTCACTTTCTGTCTCGCCCTCGCTCATTGACTCTCTCCCTTTCTCTCACCCTTCGTCTCTCAGTCACTATCTTTATCTTGCTCATGTTCTGTTTCACTATCTCCCCCACTCTGCCTCTCTCTCTCTCTCTCTCTCTCTCTGGCTCTGTATCACTCCATTTCTCGCCCTTTGACTATCTCTCTCTCTCCGCCTAACTTTTTCACACTCTGCGTTAGTCTGACTCTCCTTCTCCGTGTTACTGTCTCTGTATCTCTCCCTTTCTTTCTGTCTGTTTCTCTTTCCGTCGCTGTCTCTCTGTCTCATAGTCCATCTCTCTCTGACTCTCTATCTCTCTCTCTCTCTCTCTCTCTCTCTCTCTCCGTATTTCTCTCTTCCTCAATCTCTCCCTCTTCATCTCTCTCTCTCTGTCGCTTTCTCTCTGTCTCTCTCCCTCTCTCTCTCCGTCTATCTCTCCATCTCTTTCTCTCCCTCACTTTCCCTCTCTCTCCCTCTCTCTCCCTCCCTCTGCCTCTCTCTCCCTCCATCTCCCTCTCTCCCCCTCTCTCTCTTTGTTATCCTCCATCTCTGTCTCTAAATATCGGCATCTCAGACAATCTCTGTCTCTCACTCACTCTCTGTTTCTCTGTCTTTCTCTGTCTCTCTCACTCTCTCTGTGTCTTCCTCTCTGCCTGCCCCTCACACGCTCTCTGCCTCTTTCTCTGTTTTTTCTCTCTCCGTCTTTCTCTCTCTCTCTCTCTCTCTCTCTCTCTCTCTCTCTCTCCCTTTCTCTCCAACTCTCCGACTCCCTCTACCTCATTCGCTGTTAGTCGTTCTCTCTCTCGTTGCCTCTGTCTCGATCTCTGTCCCACTCTCTCCCTCTCTCTCACACCCTCCCTCTTTCTCCTCCTCTCTCCCTCTGCCTTACTTTCTGTCTCGCTCTCTCTATCCCATTATCTCTCATTCTATCTGCGTTTTTCACTCTTTCACTCTGTCCCTATCTCTGTTTCTGGATCGGTGTCTCTCTGTCCCAGTATCTTTCTCTGTCACTATATCTCTTTATATCTCGCTCTCAACCTAGCTCTCGCTTTTTAAATCTCCCTCTCCGCCTCTCCCTCTCTGGCTCTCACTCTCTGCATCTAGCTGCCCCGCACTGTCTGTTTGTTTGTATCTCGCTCTCTATCTCTCTCTCTCTCTTTCTCTCTCTCCCTCTCACACTTACTGTCGCCCCCTCATTCACCGACCACACTCTGTCTCTCACCCTCTCACCCTCTGTCTCTCACTCAATCTCTGCATCTCACTAATGCTCTGTGTCACTCTCTCCCTCTATGTCTCTAACCATCTGCCTCTGTATCTCTCTCTCTCTCTCTCTCTCTTTATCTCTCTCTGGCTCTGTATCACTCCTTCTCTCGCCCTTTTTTTCTCTCTCTTCACCCTCTCTGTTTCACACTCTATCTGTGTTTTCTCACTCTCTTTCTCCCTGCTCTGTCTCTTTTTCTCTCCCTTTCTTTCTGTCTGTTACTGTTTCCGCCCCTGTCTCTCTACCTCATATTCCCTCTCTCTCTTTCTCAGTATTTCTCTCTCTCTCACTCTCATTTTCTCTCCCTCCCTCAATCTCTCTCTGTTCGTATCTCTATCTCTCTCTGTCGCTTTCACTCTCTATCTCGCTCGTTCTGTTTCTCTTTCTTTCTCTCCATCTCTTTCTCTCTCTCACACACTTTTTGATAGACTCAATCTCTGACTCTCCCCCTGTCAATATCGCCATCTCACTCTTTTTCTCTCACTCACTCTCTGTTTCTCTCTCTCCCTGCTTTATTTAACTACCTGCCTCTCTCTCACTCTCTTTCATACCCTCTCTCTCTCGCCCTCTCTCTCTCTCTCTCTCTGGCTCTGAATCACTCCATTTCTCGCCCTTTGACTATCTCTCTCTCTCCGCCTAACTTTTCTCACTCTATCTGCTTTAGTCTGACTCTCCTTCTCCGTGTTACTTTCTCTGTATGTCTCCCTTTCTTTCTGTCTGTTTCTCTTTCCGTCGCTGTCTCTCTGTCTCATAGTCCCTCTCTCTCTGACTCTCTATTTCTCTCTCTCTCGCTTCCTCTCTCCGTATTTCTCTCTTACTCAATCTCTCCCTCTTCATCTCTCTCTCTCTGTCGCTTTCTCTCTGTCTCCCTCTGTCTCTCCCTCTATCTCTCCATCTCTTTCTCTCCCTCTCTCTCCCTGTCTCTCCCTCTCTCTCTCTCCCTCTCTTTCCCTCCCTCTCTCACCCTCTCTCCCTCCCTCTCTCACCCACTCTCCCTCACTCTCTCACCCTCTCTCTCCCTCTCTCTCTCTTTGTTATCCTCCATCTCTATCTCTGAATATCGGCATCTCAAACACTATCTGTCTCTCACTCACACTCTGTTTCTCTATCTTTCTCTGTCTCTCTCACTCTCTCTGTGTCTCTCTCTGCCTGCCTCTCCCACGCTCTCTGCCACTTTCTCTGTTTTTTTTCTCTCCGTTTCTCTCCCTCTCTCTCAGTCTCTCTCTCTCTCCCTCTCTCAATCTCTCCGACTCCCTCTCCCGCATTCGCTGTTAGTCGCTCTCTCTCTCGTTGCCTCTGTCTCGATCTCTGTCCCACTCTCTCCCTCTCTCTCACACACTCCCTCATTCTCCTCCTCTCTCCCTCTGCCTTACTTTCTGTCTCGTTCTCTCTATCCCTTTATCTCTCCTTCTCTCTGCGTTTTTATCTCTTTCACTCTGTCCCTATCTCTTTCTGTTCGGTGTCTCTCTGTCCCAGTATCTTTCTGTGTCTCTATCTTTCTTTTGATCTCGCTCTCAACCTCGCTCTCGCTTGTTAAATCTCCTGTCTCCGACTCGCGCTCTCTGCATCTTGTTCTCCCACACTCTCTGTTTGTTTGTATCTCGCTCTCTATCTCGCTTTCTCTTTCTCTCTCTCCCTCACACACTTTCTGTCGCCCCCTCACTCACCGACCCCCTCTCTGTCTCTCACCCCCTGTCTCTCACTCAATCTCTGCATCTCACTAATGCTCTGTGTCACTCTCTCCCTCTATGTTTCTAACCATCTGCCTCTGTACCTCTCTGTCTCTCTCTCTCTTTCTCTCTCTGGCTCTGTATCACTCCTTTTCTTGCCCTTTGTCTCTCTCTATTCAGCCTCTCTGTTTCAAACTCTATCTGTTTTTTCTCACTCTCTTTCTCGCTGCTCTGTCTTTTTTTCTCTCCCTTTCTTTCTGTCTGTTTCTGTTTCCGCACCTGTCTCTGTACCTCATATTCCCTCTCTCTCTTTCTCTGTATTTCTCTCTCTCTCACTCTCAGTTTCTCTCCCTCCCTCAATCTCTCTCTGTTCGTATCTCCATCTCTCTCTCTGTCGCTTTCACTCTCTATCTCGCTCGTTCTGTTTCTCTTTCTTTCTCGCCATCTCTTTATCTCACTCTCTCTCTCTTTCTCTCACACACTTTTTGATAGACTCCTTCTCTGACTCTCCGCCTATCAATATCGCCATCTCACTCTCTGCCTCTAACTCACTCTCTGTTTCTCTATCTCCCTGCCTGTCTTTAACTACCTGTCTCTCTCTCACACTCTTTCATACTCTCCCTTTCTCAGTCTATCTCTCTCCCTCTCACCCTATCTCCCTCTCTCTCTCTCCCTTTCTGTGTCTCGGTGCCTCTCTCTCTCTCTCTCTGCCTGTCTCTCTCTCTTCATTTCTCTCTATCTCTCCGTCTCTATCGTTCTCTCTCTGCTCTCTCTCTGTCTCTCTCAACCTGCCTCCCTATCCCTGTCTCTCCCACTTTTTCCATCCCTGTTTCTCTCACTGTCTCTCGCTGCCTGTATCCCGCTGTCAGCCTCTCGCTCTATGTCTCTGGCTCTCACTCTATTTCTGTCTCTCACTGACAGTCTCTCACTCACTCTCTTCCTCTGTTCCTCATTCTCTGCATCTCAATCGCTGTCTCTCCCTGTCTTTGTATCTGCCTCTCTCTATTTATCAATTTCTATCACTCTCTCAATCCCTGCTTCTCTATCTCCCTCTCTGTCCCTAACTCTCTGTCCTTCTCTCTCGCTATCTGCCTCTCTCTCACCCCCTCTGCCTCTCGGTCTCTCCCTTTCTGTCTCTCTCTCTCTCTGACTCTCTCTGTCTATCCCTCACCCTCTGACACTCTGTATCTCACACTCTTGTTTCTCTCTCTCACAATCTGTCTCTCACTCTCTCAGATTCTCTCTCTCTGTCTCTCAATCTCTGTCTCTATCTACCTAACTGTATCCTGTATCTCTCTCTCTCTCTCTCTCTCTCTCTCATCTCTTCCTCTCTCTCTCTGTCTATATCCGTCTCTCTGCATGTGTGTCTCTCTAAGCTACTCTCCATCTGTCAGACTCTCTCTTTATCTGTCTTTATTTCCCTCCATCTCTCACTCTCTATCTTTGTCTCTCATTCTCTTTCTCCCTCTCAGTCTATGTCTCCCTCTCTCACCCTTTGTAGCTCTCCCTCTGTCTGTCTCTCTCTCTTTCCCTCTCTGTCACCAACTCTCGGTCTCTCTCTTACTCCCTGCCCCTCTCTCTCAAATGCTTTCTCACCATCTCTGTCTCATATTCTACGTTTCTCTGTCACTCGCACTGTCATTCTCTCTCTCTCTCGCTCTCTCTCTCTCTCTCTCTCTCTCTCTCTGTGTCTCTCTCTATCTCTCTCTCTCTATCTATCTCTCCGTTTCTCACACTCTGTCTCTCTTTCTCTCATACTCCGTCTCTCCATCTCATATTTGGCCTCTCCCTCTGACACTTTCTCTCTCTCTCTCTGTCTGTCTCCCTCTCTGTCTCTCTCTCTGTCTCTGTCTCTCTCTGTGTCTGTCTCTCTGTTTCTCTCTCGCTGTCTCTCTCTCTCTTTCTATCTCTCTCTCTCCCCCCTCTCTCTCTGTCTCTTTACGTTTCTGTCTCTCTCTCAACCTGTCCCTCTCTTTATGTCTCCCTCTCTCCATCTCTGTCTCTCTCTCCCAGAATCTGTCTCTATCTCTGTCTGTTTGTCTGTCTCCATTTCTCTCTGTTCCTCACTCCCTCTCTCTCCCCCACTGTCTCGCTCCCTAGTTGTATTTTTTTGTCTCTCTCTCTCTCTCTCTGTTTTCCCCTGGCTCCGCATATCTGCCACTCGCTCTCTTTCTCTCTCTATATCTGTCTGCCTGCCTCTCCCTATCTCTCTCTCTCTATTTCTCCTAAGCTTTCAGAATGTATCTCTCCCTCCCAGTCTTTCTCTCTCTCACACACTCTGTCTCTATCTCACACTCTGTGTTACTATCTAATACCTTCTCTCTCTCACTTAATTTCTCTCTCTCTCTGCCTCTCAAAATCTCTCTCTCTTTCTCTCTCTCTCACTCTTTATTTCTCTCCCTCTCTGTGTCTCTCCCTCAAATTCCCCTTTAACCCCAAATGATGTCCCTTAATTGACTACTAACCATTAACCATTCCCCCTAACACGATTCCTACGCATGAACTGACACCCCCTGGCCCAGTAATGTCTGCGCGCTTTAATCACATTTCCGACAGAAATATTCCTTTCCAACCAATGTGAGCTATCCCCGTGACGGACAGGCAGGCCTGCCAATGGTGAACAGAGCTGTTTGGAAAAGAGATTTCAACTGCAATCAGTTTGAAAGATCGCCATGATAGGAATACACCTCGACCAACGGAATTTTAGAAATATTTAGGGGTGCAATTTCAGTCCAATTAGAGAGCGGTAATGATGATGGATGGGCAGCCCGGACAATGGGAGTACTGCGATTTAATGAAGAATGTTTTGCTGTCAAATCAGTGAGTGGTACCCAGGATCGACAGGCACCACGGCCAATGGGAACTCTCAGTAATTGTGATCTTCTCATCTTTAAATTAATTGAATAATTGGAGTAAAGGGATATTTTAGCACATTCATCAACTGCTTTCTGATCGGACTCTGTGTCAAGGCATAAATCGCGGCGTTATTTCAGTAGCTCAGGAGCTGCAGCACGAAGACAATTTTTCAATTAGCCTAACCAATGATACAAATTTTTACACCTAAAATACATCCGCCACCAATTAAAATAAACAATGTGCATTGACCACAACAGAATGAAATTGGCCGAAGTCAGAAACAGTAAAATAATGGATCTCCTTCGGCTCTCCATCTCTGGGTCTCTGGGACTCTCCCCATTGCTGTGAGCTCTGCGTCTCCTTCGGCTACTGCTGCTCACTAAAATGTGTCTGACGATGAGAACATTGAGCAGCAGAATCAGGACGAATAGGACTCCCGGGTTTAGAATGTGGTGGAGGAACGCAATTGTTCATCAGAACGGAAATAACTGAACATCACCTTTGATATAATAAAACCAGGGTTTGTTCCACAACCAATACCAACCTGTGAGCATAAAATACCAGAAAATGGTCTTTAAACAGCTCAACACAGGCACTGTTCTCAGATACACAGCCGCTATTGTCTTGCTGCAATATTTACTTTCCAGCCTCGGGCAATAAATGGCCACAAAGCGATCAAAGGTATAAGTGACGGTGAACCAGACAGAACAGTCACTGGCTGTATAAAGCAGGACGGCGTGGATATTACACACGGGGATGGAATGCACGAAAATATACTGTTCCCAAAAAACAATCGGGTTGTGTCTGATTATCAGGTACAGGATATCGACGACTAGATCCTCCACTGCCATGGCCATCAGGTAAACAACATTTGGTCAGACAACAGTTCTTGTACTTCAATATAACAATTGAGATGATGTTGACTGTAGTGAAGGGAAATAAACAATATAATTATTCATAAGGCTGAGGAATTAATACCTGTTTACCTGAGGAGTTGTTGGTATTTTCAAATGTGTGATTGCATCTAGTGATATATTGAATGAAATGGACAGGGCATAACATAAGAGGATTTTCTTGATATCATGGAAGGAAGCAGATGTTAAATAAAAACATTGTCTGTGGGGAAGGAGGGTGGGGAAGATTGGAGGGAAAATCATACATGAAAAGGAGACCCAACGGTGACTTGGATCGAAGGGATAATGAGCGTATGCAGGGGTAATGGGAATAAGTCGTGCGTGACGTGGATCCGAGGGTGACTGGGTCAAACCAGAGATGATAGATGTGTTACAGGCTGGTCAGATATTTGGAATAATTTCACATTACTCCCTCTTCTCTACTGACTTCTAAAAGATGCATTTATGTGAAAGATTGTTTAACCGCTGCAGTGCTGGAACTTTGAGAAACAGTCACAAAGCAGACTTTCTTGTAATTTTGAAAATCAAATTAATGGATAAAAATGTATTTATTACAAAATCTGAGAGGCAAGGAAGAAGACATACTGATTCCATGAACAAATATATTCACACATATGAACATATGTTCTGGAAATGTGATGCACACTTAGATAATTAAAAACTTGGAACAGAAATTGCTAATTTTTCTACTGTCATTCCGGTGTGGTTCAAAGATTTCCAGGCCTGCAGGATTATCTCCAGATTCTTGAAGATAAATAATGACTGTTAAAGAATGCTTTAATAAAATCCGTAAAACAATGTCAGTTATTCAATTTTCTTTTATTAACTTCCTCCCTGCGACCAGAATGTTGAATTTCTATTTTCCACACATTAACATTCCCGTTAAGAACAACTTCCTAATCTCTCATCCATCCACTAAACAAGTTCACGTGAATGTGACGCGACTTTAACAGGGATATCTAAAGGCGTAGTCGGGAGTGATGTAGGCATCCAGGAATGACACGACGGAGCCAGATTCGCAATTTAGTACTGCATTCCCCCAGCAATGCAAAACCTGACCCGCATCCCATAGGAGTGAAAGACACACTGACCGATTCACCCACACATAAACATCAATCTGTCCTTCGCTCTTCCTCCTTCACCCTCCCTGTCTTTCTATCTCTTTCTCTCTCTCTATCATACACAAACGGTAACACACACATGAACACACACGTTCATTGCACATACCTCACACAGATACGAACACACAAACACGGACATATGCACAGACGCACACACAGACACTCACGTTATATCTCTCTCAAATGCTTAACACTCACAGATACAAAGGTACACAGGCAGACTTACAGACACTGATGCACACACAGATGCACCGACACGCACAGACATGCTCCACACGCGCACACATGAACGTCTCAAGTGCAATTTGGCATGCAAAATGAATTATTGCCTAGCTTGAGTTGCAAAATCCACACCCACAAAGGAACAAACAAACAGATACTCAAACACATACACACAGACACAAACACTCATTCACACAGGAAGGCACAGTTGAACACATTAACTCCCGCATATGCACTTACAATAGCACATGAATACACGCATGCACTCAAACACACACACACACACACACACGCACACACACATGCAGCAAAAAATAACGCACACACAAAGTGAATCACATGCAGTTACATGCAAATCCCCACATGCATGTTAACATAAACAGGCACTCACATGCAGGCTGACAACAACACTCAACCACTCTATTTTCCGCTCTTACAGGCACTCACATGAACCCACACATGGACACACTGAAAAATGCAACATACACTGTCACACAAACGCAGTTTAACTATCTCTCTTACACACACACATACACACACACACAAACACAAATACGCATGCAGATAGTCAGACACACACACACATAATTCATACACAGATGCACTGACACATACGAATTGCACACGCCTTCATAAAAGTCACACAAGCACACATACATACAGACATACACACATATCCACACACACAGACTGACATGAATACGGCGCACACAGTGTCATATGTCACATGAAATAACCTATGGGCAACGGGATTCACATATGGAGACAGGCACACACACACACACACACACACACGCACACACACACACAAATACACACACACAAAAACAAAAATACACACACACAAACACACACACACAAACACACACACACTATGTTAAATGCTCTCTCTCAACCACAGTCGTACATGCACACATGCTATCCCCTACACAGGAATATACGGATGGATATGCACAAATACAAAAAATGAACAGGCACACTTACAGAATCAAACAGACTAACACACTGAGCGAAACAACTGCAGAAAAACATCGTTCTATCACTCGCTTTCTCTCCTTTGCCTTCTTTCTCTGTTTCTGCCATCCCACACACACAAGCACACACACACGCTCACACACACGCACATACCGCACACACAGAAATATACGCAGACAAAGGCAAGCAAACACACACGTGCACACATACATGCACCCACAAACGCACACACAGACACTAGCACACAAGCGAACACAAACTCACACGTCCATGCAAACAGAGGTATACAGACAGGCACACAAATTCACACACACACAGTCACAAACAAACATACCCATACATGCACATTGGCACGCATATGCACACGGTCATGCATGCACAAATGCAGTCATGCACAAGCGCCCATGCCTTCAGATGGTCACAGACACCCACACGCGCACACAGGCAAAAAAGACGCACAAGTGAGCACACAGACTCACACACGTGCACACACGGACACACTTACGTTCAAACAGATTTGAGCAAATCCGCACCGGCACACATACAAACACACACATGCGCATACAGACCCAGACATAGACCCACACATGATGTTACACACAGATAACACAGACAGATTGACACACAGAAACACAGATGGACACGCACACAAACATACAGTCAAACAGGCACACATATGCACGGCATGCTCAGACACACTGAAAAATAAAATGTGCATATGCCTGCACACATTCACTAGCGCGCACACCCATGTACTCACACACACACACACACACATGGACTGGCACAGAGACACTCACTATCCAAACAACTGATTCCGGTAATCTATAGCCTTTCCGAATTCCCCTTTCCTTTAATTTAGCAGCTCAAGATGCACATGCCAAGGAAGGCGCCACTGCCACAGAGCAGGACTCTGAAGGCAGACCGGGCACCTTCAGGTCTCGCTGTTCCAGAGGCCGCCCGTCAAGTTAATCACAGCCAATAGGCTGCTTCCTCCTCCGCTCTAGATTTCGAGGTCCACCAAGACGTAGCAGCAGAGTTAGGGAGATATTGTTGTACAACCTGGGCAAGTGTGTTCATCACTCCTACTTCACTAGCGTAAAATATCTCCCCAGAATGTACCTTTCCTATGTCTCCTTGTTATGATGAGCAGTCTGATGTGTCACTCTGATGTGAATCTTTGCTTTCTGCACAAGGTAAAGGCAAGTGTCTCAGAGCTGGGCCACATCACTTTGCTTTGTGCAGCCTTAAGTGCCAAGTGATGGCCCACCTTCACAATGAGTTGACACATCACCGAAGCCTTATCCCCGACGAGGTTTATCATTGCTGTCAGCATTTCGTGAGCAGGCATCACAGAGATCCACCATTCTCTGTCTGTGCTCTCAGGGCTTTTCAGTTGGTGCTGGCTACCACCTCGTCAGCATCTGTAGTCAGTGACGCTTTGCACCGGAAGGAGTCAGATGCTGATGGTTGACAAATGATTAGTTACATTAAAGTTCCAATGCTGCATTTCCACGATATGACCCTGACCCCATAGCGCAAGTGAGTTATCCAGACACAGACAGGATTCAAGCATTCAGGGGGGAGATGTGAAGATCTGTGTTGTGTCCTCAATGAATCTCACCATCATCCTCCTGGAATGGTGAGAGCAGTGGGGCCTCCGCTTTATCGCCATGACAGGGGCATTCCGACAGAGGGTATGTGTGCTGCCAGCAACCAGATTGGAATCTAGCATTCACAGATGCAGTCTAATATTCAATGGAGTTTCCTCACTGCATGTTTTCACCATCTGCCATAACTCCAGCTGCAATTAGAGCAACACTAATGCAGCGCCATCCTGTGGCCAGTGCAATTGCCACATTGCCGTTATGATCACCTTCCAAGACCTCCTCACCCACATTTGCCGTCGACCTCCTCCTCAACAGAGGAGATGCCCAGATTATCCATCTACTAATCATTCTACTTTTCTTCCCTTAGCAACGCCAGGTTATAACCTTCAAAACAGGGGACAACTGTGAATTAAACTCTCTGTGGACTATGTTGCAGGTCTCCACCAGACAAGACCACGCACCGGAACCACACCTTCCTCACTCTGATGGTTTGCTCCATCAAGTTGCGAGCTGCAGCATAAGCTTCATTATAATTTCGCTCTGCAGCCCTGTGAGTTCAGGCGCAAGTGTTTCATCAGCTACGTCATCTTGCCTGTGGAGCAATCACCGCAGCGTTTGTGGTTCCTGGAATTCGTCAGGTATCTGAGACATACTAAGACACCCTCCTGAAAGAGGTAGACAAAAACAGGGACATCCTGTTCCCTGAAAGATCCATATTCACTCCGGAGCCCTGGGAGGCAAAAGCACCACACTTCATGGAGCACAGCCTGGACATCCTCCTGACAGAGTTATAGACTCACAGGACTCCTGTTCCCTGAAGGTTCCATGTTCACTCCAAACGCCAGAAAGAGTATGGTTACGATAATGGAGGTCATCATCTCCAAATATGACCATCTTCGAACCTGGAAATTCTGCACTCCGCCTTGTTGCGGGAGATGCCGCTTCTCGTCATGCAGCCTCGCATCACTGCATACAGCATGTCAGGCCTTCGGTGGGTCCAAGAAAAATGGAGAACAGCAACGCCAAAGGAGCCAGTCCACATGCTTAAAGTGAAGAAAACAATGTCAATGGTAAAGGATGGCAATGAGGAGAAAGAACTGTAGATCTCTTGGAAGAATCTCCAATCACCGTGAATCGTAGAAACACCACATGACCATGCCCCTCTTCTCCTTGAAGTGCAAGAGGGAGCACAACGCCCTCCAGCTACAGAGGATTGGGTGTGGGACGCAGAATCTCCGTGTTATTGAACCGGGGAGGGGTTGTGGGGGTGGGGGATGGGTGAGGGGGTGGGGGGGTGGGGGGGGGTGGGGTCGGTAGGGCAATGCACGCTGCCAGAATACCACACACAGAACGTTGTGGTTTACAGGGTGTCCCTCCTCTAAGGTTCACACGGCTCTGATGGTGATGCACTTGACGTTGGTTGTCTGGGGGTTCGAGTTTGGCTAGAGCTGGCATTTGTGATTGGCAGCTCCGTTCAGTATGGTAATGTGTAACTCCAAGCTACGAGAGTGTTTAGCCAGGGAAGCAATGAATTGCAGCAAGCAAGTAGCGGGATAGCTTTGGAAGAAGATCCCGTTGAAAGAAAATTCACTTCATGACCTCATCTCATGACTGCCTTGTTATTCTCCCACAAATCAAGGAGCTGCAGCCCTACTATCCCTAGAGAAGTCAGGACTCGGACAAGAGAAGGGGGTAGACGTGTCCGAGGAAGCACCATCGACATTAACACACTCAGCAGTAACCAGGCCAGGGCCTCTCCCTCCAGTGGGTACATGTTTGGACATAGAGTGGGCAGTACTGGTTGATGAGCACCGCACGAGTGTACAGCAGGAGATATCAGAAGCAGAACCTTCTGTGCTCACAAATCGGCCTCAACATTCGAACCATTCACCAGGGAAGGATACCAGCAATTATAACTCGGTCTAACCAACATACGTCTCCATGTTAATCACTTTTCCCTGACACACTGTGTGTGCCATACTGTAAAGCTTGCTAATGTCTGACATGCCATTGCGATACAAGATGGACGTAATACCCTATCTATGGCCCTCCGAACTTCCTCTTCTCCCTCCCACATCTTGGGCCAGACTCTTTCAAGGCAATAATATCTGGAGCGATGCTGGATTAACCGAGTTCTGTACATAGTGGCGTCATTCAGTGCCCGTCGGCGCCCAGATGCGCTGAAATCTATTTAAATTCCACTGTCCAAACCTTTCCCCCATCCGTTGTGTTACCAAGGATGGTCCTGGCTACGTTCCTGCTACAACCTGTTGCACCGTGTCATATCCCCGTAGAAATGGTTCTGCCGAGAAACAACTTTGATTGTAGGTCCATCCTGATTTGATCTGCAGGTAACGTCATCGAGGTACTTTGGGAAAAGGAGATGCTGCACCCAGGTAGTTGCTGCGCTGAGCAGACTGCCAACACTGGTTGAAAAAATGCCTCATCCTAAACTTTCAAACAAACACCAAGACATCATTTGTCTGGTGGCCATAAAGGCACTGCCTATCACTCACTTGCTGCATGTCGATAATCTTTAATCCCTTGACCTTGTCCTTTTCATGGCTTTTGTGGGATAGATACTGCTGTCCACCGTCATCTGAATTGCCCCCTTACAACGAGGTTCTGGAGAGTTTTTGTTTGTTTTTTATCGAGGTTCATCCCGAGCAGCTATGTGACATCTGACGCTGTGCTCTACGGGCTCTTCCCTGGGGCGCGCACCGAGATAAATATCAACACCTGCTGCAGGGCCATTAACGCGGTTAAAGACGATCTTCACTTGGCTGATAACCCTTGGTTTTCCAGTGCACAGCGTTGTCCATGTACGAGTGTTTCACACTGGCACCTTCCAAACTCCAGGGATACGCGCTACCTAAGGGAAAACACTTGGCATGGTTAAATATGCGAGCTCTGTGATTGAGTTTTACTCTTGGCCTCGAACCTAGGTGCAATGTTTAATTTATTTGCTTTTCTTGCACGTGTGTAATTATATTTTGCAAAGTTAGAAACAGTTTCACATTTTGCCTGTCACAGATCAGTTGCACATTCAGAGAGTGGGAGCATTTTCTGTTTATGCGGCAGCTTACATTCTGAGTGTGTCCCTTATCGGAACGTGGGTGCAGCCAGCCACATCCCGTACCTGTGAGGAACCAGCATTGGAGGCAAATCCTGTCATGCTCTGTGCCTGAGATGCTGTGTCAGTGCCATCAGGGATGAAGTGGCCCACAATGGAGCAAAGGGACTCGGTCACAGTGTGGCTGCATCTGTGTACAGCGTTCTGTCAGAACCACACACGTTAGTCATGAAGCTTAGAAGTAACAGCTTGTAAAAATGTTAAGAGCCACATAAAGCTTCAGTGTCACTGGTGATGTGTGTCTCTGGGGTGACCATTCCGGTAGGTCCTTGGGGAGAATGTTATACTGTTCAGGCACAACCCACTTGAGGAATCACAGCCTGCTCCTGCCTTGACTCACACTCATGCCTAGGTAATTGAACCTGATTCTGTAGGCACTTTGCAGTGGGAGCTGCCTGAATCTCCGATGCCTCATTCTTGCCGTCACTCGGCTTTGAACTTCCTGCCACATATGGTACCGTCGACCTGGTACACGACGTTTTTCATGCTGCTGCTGCTGTCCCTCAGCCTTTCTGACTGGGAGGTGACCTAGTGCTACACCCATGGTAAAAGAGACAACTGTAAAATATTAGGTGGCTGTCGCAGGGTTTAACGCAGAAATGACCCCTGTTGATCTCAGCTATGTTGCTGGGTGTGGCCTCAAGTTCCATCTCGGTGTCTAGACCATAGGCCATAGAACCATAGAAAAGGTATAGTGCAGAATGAGATCATTCGGCCCATTTTGTCCATGCCATCCGGATGAAAGTCTGGTGCCTTTTCTAATCACACTTTCCTGCACCCGGCCCATAGCAACGCATCTTAAAGCACTTAAGCCACAGACCAAGTACGTTTAAAAATAATTTGGAGTTTCTGCTCCAACGACCAACTTGGGCATCGAATTCCAGATACCCACTATCCTCTGCTTTAAAAAAGGTCTTCCTCATGTCCCGCCTACACCTTTTGCCACTCATCTTTAATCTATGTCACCTGGCTCGGAAATTCTCCACCAAGGGATAACATTTTATCCTGTCCACTCTTTCTACTCCCCTCATAATTCTGTACACCTCAATCATGGCACCTCGCAGACTTCTTTCTTCTAACGAAAATGAACACAACCTATGCAATCTCTCCTCACATCTACACTTTTCTAAACCTGACAACAATCATTTTAAACTCCTCTGCACTCTCCACAGAACTATTACGCCCTTTCTATAATGTGGTGACCAGAACTGCACGCTATATTCCAGTTGTGGCCTCATCAGTGTTTTATTAATTTCCAACATTATATCCTTACTTTTATATTCTATACATCTGACAATGAAGGAGACTATTACATATGCTTTCTTTACAAACTGGTCTACTTGAACTGCTGCTTTCAGGGATCTGTGTACTTGTATGCCGAGATCGGTCACTTCATCTACCCCTCTTAGATTCCCCATTTATTGTGTAATCCCTGTATATGTTTGACCTCCGTAAATATATGACCTCAAACTTCTCTATATTAAAATCATTCTGCAACTTTACCGCCCACTCCACCAACCCATCGGTATGCTTTTGCAGATTATCGCTATCGTCTACACTACTCACTGCTCGTACAATCTCTGTGTCATCCGCAAATTCCCCAATTGTGCCCTGCACGTTCAAGACCAAATCGTTAATATATAACACAATCAGCAAGGGTCCCAACACCGAGTCCTGTGGAACACCACATGAGAGAACTTTGCATTCGCAAGGGCATCTATCGACCATTACCGTTTGCTTCCTGTTAGAAAGCCAAGATTTTATTCAATTCGCCACGGTACACGGAATCCCATATGCTTTCCTATCCAACCTGCAATGTGGGACCTGGTCAAATGCCTTGAAAAAATCAATAAACACACCTCCACCACACCACCGTCAGCAACCTTTCTTGTCACTTCCAAATGTTTAGCAGAAACAAAAATAAAGCATAACAATACCTAGGCAGTTGTGATTTCGGTCCAAATCCCAACATCAAACATGACATGATAACCCAGCCTTTGGAAGACTGACAATAGCTTTGAATGTGAAAGGACAAGATCAGAATGCATTTGATTCTTAAAATAATGCAGCTGTCTTGGCTTCAAAACAATACATACATGAAAAAAAAACAGGAATTATTATTAATTATATACACAGCGTTAGTTAAAAACCATTGGCGAGATTTTTTCCAATTCTAATCATCAAACTTTGGGAAGAATGGAATGACTTGGTGAAGATTAAGAGGTGATGTATTTGAATATTTGCCATCATTTGGAGAGAATGGAAATGTTGGGATTGTCTCCGGAGGACAGTTTATTTTAAGGGGAAATGAAATCAATGTTTCAAATTCACGAATGTTTTCTTCACAGCGTGTAAGGTGAAAGTGATTCAAGTGGCTGAAATTTCACGAAAAAGAAATTGCAGATTTAAGGGAATTGACAAAACTTGATGAACACATGGTGCCGAGAAAGTTTTACAGCGGACGAGAGTCCACGTTCCCGTGGGTGGATGCGCCTGCAGACCCAAATTGTACACCCTACGAAGGGGATGGGACAGGTGAAAAGGGGGCTCAGTGTAAGACAAATGGCTCCGAAGACCTGGCAGCAGTGCCAGAAGTTTAATGTGCTCACACCGGTGGGTTGATTCAGTTAATTCATCTCCACATGGCATCGGCATCAAACTCTCATACAGCTCAATGTACCATGCATGCATAACCCACAATTCAACAATCACTAACAATTAGGGCGAATGCCTGATTTTCACAATCGCCACCTCAATTTCACACACCTTCCAATGCTACCAGCCACACGTATACCAATCACCGTCTCAAAGTAGCTCCAGCAATTCAGCTATGGCAAGCACATCACTCAACGCAGTCGAACACCATCACTGATGTTCTGCACTCTCTCGTTGGCAGGGCAACGTCATCCCTTGAACACAAGGAGGGGCAGAGAATCAGAGTGGAACAGGCAAACCTTCATCTCCTGTGCTTGAGGGACGAGGTGGTTCTCTCTATCATGGAAGCGGCTGTGACAGACCCTGCAGCATTAGATATCAAAATGATTATTCAGGATGATGTTATGTACCTGCCTTATGTCATTTCTGAACGCCCAGTTCACCCTCATCCTGATGCCTGGGATGATTCACAAGTTGCAGATGGCGGGGCAATGGAAATCCTGCATTATTTCCCAGTAATTTTGAATGACCCCAGTCGCCCACTTCTGATTTGAAACTTGGCAATGCCAGCCAAAAACTAACATGTACCAATTGAAACTGAGAGGGAGAGAGAGGTGCGGCGAGAAAGAGATGGATAGTGGGGGGAGGGGGAAAGGAGAGAGGGCGGAAGGGATTGATGGAGGAGAGAGAAGCATGAAAGCACTGATGATGATACCCTGTCACATGATCAGACACTCACAGCCAACAGCTAAATATTTACACTGTATGTAAAATAGAGTCGAGTGCAGATTCAGAACATGTATGCGGTGAATCACCGAGCACCAATGGGCTGCAGACGGGCGAGGTGGAAGGATAGTTTATGTTACAGCTAAATGGAGATTGTGAACACAAATTGGTTCTGTTACAAGGGACTCAGATTGGAACTTTGCTGGGCCCTGAGAAAGTGTTCCCGTTCTCCATGATGGCACTAGCGGACCCAGCTGCGATACAGTATCTGGGGCATATTGTCCCAACCTCTGCTGCAGTACAGGCCAAATGAATCCAAAATCGCTGCAGTGGGAGCTCAGACTGCGCTCATGAGATCCATGCTTGCTGCCATGCAGGCCCAGACTGCTGTCATCATGGCTGTGGATCTCAGTGCTCAACGTGACATACAGATTCTCTAAGCAGTCCCGCAATCTGTCCTCCAGCAGATAACTAGTATCGGTGAGGATCCGGCCCGTTGGATCGACAGTTCATCCATGGAGCACAAACCTTCTGTCTTCTCTCGGGTTGACAGCATTAGTTCCCCCTTCAATGCCACTCCCTCAGTGTCCTTGCTGTCATCCACATGAGCATGACTGCTGCTGCCCAGGGCGAGGTTGTGCAGTCCCAATCTGAGCCCTCAAATCCTAGAGCTGTTCGAAGCTGTCCAGCAAGACTTTGTGCAGTCTCCTCCAATGAAAGTCAGGAGCCTTCTACCAGCCACGCTGCAGCCAATGATGAAGCACGATGCAGAGGCACTAGGTAAGGCGAGGGAACATACAGAACAGGCAACAATCGAACTCAGAAGTCAGAATAGTTCAGTTATGTCTGTACAGTTCAAAATGTTGTTGGATACGGATGTGAATAAACATGTTTGTGTAACTGATTTTTATTACAGAATGGTGACTAAGCGGAAGCTGTGATAGGGTGTCCCAGATCGAGGCAACAGTGGAGAATTGTGCAAAAGGGAATTGGTCCAATGGGAATCCTAGTCTTAATCGGCACTTCCGACTGCCTGCCTGGGACTAAGGCGCCCTCGCTGCACCATCCTCCTCCTCTTGTGGTGTAATTCTTATTCCTGGTGACATTGCCTATGCCGTCATGATGGTGATGATATTGTTATCATCCCAGCTGATGTTGCAACTGTGCAAGCCGGATCCCAGGGTGCAACGCAGGTGGATAGACGCTAACGCTTACATTCTTTGTTTTGATATGCGGAGAGGGGATAATGAACAGAATCGCCATAGACAAGACATGAATTTTTGCCAAAACATAATGTCTTTATTAAAAAAAAACAAGATGAACAATGAAACAAGGCTCTTTCGCCAACAACACACCCACTCTTTCTCTTTCTCTGTAAGTGTGTCTGTGTGTGTATATATATATATATATATATATATATACATAGATATATGCTGATTGAGAGTGTGAGCTGTGAGGAGGATGCAGAGCTGCTTCAGTATGAATTGGACCAGCTGTGAGAGTGGGCAAATGCATGGCAGATGCAGTATAATGTGGATAAATGTTAGTTTATCCAATTTGATAGCAAATAAAGGAAGGCAGATTATTATCTGAATGGCTAAAAATTTAGAGAGGGGAATGGGCAACGAGGACTAGTTGTCCTTGTGCACCAGTCGCTAAAGGTAATCATGCAGGTGCAGCAGGAGGTACATGAGGCAAATGGTATGTGTGCCTTCATAGTCAGAGCATTCGAGTCCAGGATCAGAGATTTCTTGCTGCAATTGTACAGGGCATAGTTGAGACCAGATCTGGAATATTGTGTGCAGTTTTGGTCTCTTTCCCGGAGGAAGGATGTACTTGCTGTAGAGGGAGATCAGTGAAGGTTTACACGAGTGATTTCTGTGATGGGGGGGCACTAACATATGAGGAGACGTTGATTCGCTGCTGTTGAGAAGAATGAGGGGGATTTCATAGGTACCTATAAAATTCTAAGAAAATGTTGCGGTCACTTTGCCAAACTGACCATAGGAGTCTCAGGTACAGGTCACGATCGTTTAATCGAGAAATTGCAAGGAGAACACCATCTCAATACAGGTTGAGACAGTACTCTGTTAAATGACAAGTGTTCATTATATTTATGCATATTGGTCACGTACAAGAACAGTTTCCAGATTCCGGTCTTGTCAACATATAGGTTTACATTAAAGATAAATCCCTAGTATCAGGTAGGGGGAGGGGCGGATGATACTTACCCTGCCTCTCTGAAACGTTGTTGCTCGGCAACAACACCGTTTCCTTTCTGCTCTTGTTCGCTATAATTCTCGGAACCGTAAATCTCATCATAAATGCCGACAGTTTTAACAGTGATACTAAAACTCAACTTGACATTTTCTTAACACAGTTAAATAAATACAATTCAAACTGAATTGTTAAAGCTAAAGCTCCTTTCTAACTCCAACAAGGGTGTAGAGCATGATGCAGGAGCACTTTCAGCTCGTGGGAGGGAAGGGGGGGTGGGGGGGTGGGGTGGGGGGGTGGGGTAGAGAGAGAGAGAGATATTGAGTGAAACGTATTCATTTTAAATTAAAGCTGCAATAAAATTAAAGGAAATTAATTTAATGGAATAATGGAAAAAGGCAGAGGGATTGGGATTTATCGGCGGGTTAAGACCATGGAAGCATAAAATGGTTAAGAGATAATATTAAATTTGAACTGTCACCAGAACAGGATTCAGTACATGCGAGTAAGCGCATGGATGATGTATGAACGGAATTCGTTTTGAGTTTGAATATGGGAAGGATAGCTTGGGATGAGCTGGTGATTATTATGGTTGGTGACTGACAGTGTGACCACGGTAACATTGGAATTGTTGAGTCTGGGTTGAGGAACAGCTGAGGGTTATTCATTAGCCGGGCTTAGGCGGGGAGTTGATCTGTAATAATTTGTAGGTTGAAGGGGGAAAGATTGGGAACGGAGATAATAAGGGGTCAGCAGTCAGCTCAGTATCAAACGTATCCCACATGGTCTGAACAGCCTGAGGTTCTACCTCAGATATTGGCCTGGGAGGCTCGTAGATTCACTGGATTGGGAGCGGAGTTTCTGAGAAAAACTGAAGACAAGAGATTCCATATTCTCCAAGTTCAAACGACAAGAACAGCAATGATGTTAAATGTGATTTGTAATATAAATAACTGGACAGAGTTTCTTACCAGGTACACCAAAAATAGCCTGGATGGGATAATAACCAGCTTGAATAACCATAATTTAGTTTTAGATGCAATACCTTAAGGACAGCCAATCATAATATGCAGACAGCATATTAATACCCCAGTCCACTGTTGCATTATTCTAATCTATTGTTCTCAGGTTCAGGTCGATATTTCGAACGTTCCAATCTATTTTTCTCAGGTTTTGGCCTCTCCTCTCCCTATCTCTGCAGCTGCTGATCCCTGTCGGTGTCTGAGGTGAAGCACCCTCTGCCAATATATGATAACACATTGACAGGAGCCCCTTATTAATAGGAGAAGCAAAGCCTCCAGTGAAACAATTAGGATCCATGGAGACAGACGTTAATTACAGTAACTGAATAAACAGGTTCTGTTAAACATGTTCAATCAAATGTTTTTTATCACAAAAGAGTTGAAAAGTTGCCTGGTCCGGGTGGTTTATATAAGGGTCGCTGAGGGAAGGAGTGGTGGAAATAATGAAAGCTCTGGCCATAATATTGCCCTCTTCATCGGATTTGGGAGTTGTGCCGGAGGACTGGAGTTTTTAAAATGTTCCACCACCCTTTCTATGACAGTGGAGAGGGATACGGTGTGGAACTAGAGAGCAGCCAGTGTAATGTTGATGCTGGGAACATTTCTGAGGCCATAATCGTGGAGTGAAGTGCATTTTATTTTGGAAGAAAATAAGGTTTGTAATTCATCAGAAAGATGGGTATGTTAATTGGAAGTCATATCTGATAAACGTAATGTCGGTTTATTTGTAAGTAATGACAGTGTTGATGAGGGCAGTGAGCTTGATGTTATGTCGATGAAGAAAGTGTAATCATTTTTTGCAGTTGTGCTAGAAACTGAACCCTATGTATTAAAGGGACAGTGGCATTGTGAATGCGATATTGATGAAGGTACAGAATGCAGAGAGAAGAAGTGGCCCATGTTTATTCAGTCTCTAGGAGAGTTTAAAGTGATGTTACTTTGGGATCGGTATGAGGATTACTCTTCTTCAAAATACAAATAAAGGACAAAACATTTTTTTCAAATGTCATAATTTCTAGAACTGGAGAGAATTGTTTTAAAATTAGCCTTTGCCCTTTAATGACAGATCTTACGAGATTTTTTTCAATTTTATTTCAGCATTATGTGACTTTGGAAATGTTTGATTCAGAAGGCAGTGCAGGCGGCGTCAGTGAATATTTTTTTGTGGAAGCGGAACATGGATTCTTGCTTTCAAGGGAATCAAAGGTAATTGGGGGTAAATGGAAATATAGTATTTGAAACACAAACAGGTCATTCATGATGGTGTTAAATAGCAGAACATGCTCGAGGGGCTGAATGACCTACTTTTTCTCCGATGGCATATGTCCACTTTTGCAGATGACTGGAAACTGGAAGTGGAGACTTTGAAGATGGCAGGAGTCCGTTTCAGGACAATATTCACATCTTGGTGAAATGGGTAGAAACAGGGAATATAAATTTAAATCAGGGACCTGTGAATGATACGCTTTGTAGGAGGAGTGACGAGAAATAAAATAAGCTAAATGGGGATTTTTTAAACAGGGCGCACGACCAGAGCGGATACACGGGGACACTTGTCAAAAACTGGAATGACAAGCTAATAGGTTTGTTTAAAATACACAGAGCATGTGTGACTTTATAAATAGAGGCAGAGCGTGCAAACACAAAAAGTTAAATTAAACTTTCATACTTCATACTTGGTAGCCCTCAGCCTAGGAACTGTTTCTAATCCTGGTCATTGATACTAGAAAGAACGTGAGGTTCTTGCAAATTTCACAAAGGAGATTTACTGGAATGGTGTCAGAGATTAGGGATTTAATTTCAACGGGCAGACTGGGGAAGCCCTTATTGCTTTCCTGGCATCAGTCATGTTAAATGGTAATTGAAATATGTCTCCAAATTAACACGTATTTTAGAGAGAGTGAGGAGAAACTGTTTTCAATGGAACAAGGACCAGTAAAAAGATTTACATTAATTGATGAAAGAATTCTAGAGCACATAAAGTTAAATTTTGTTTTAATAGAGAGCTGTTAGAATCTGGAGTACAATGTCTGAAGGAAAGGTCGAAGCCGCCTGCTCGGGCTGATGTAGAAGATACGATGACACTACCTCAAATAAATGCAGGCGGCTCATCCCAATGTCCTAGGACAACTTTTATACCATCATCAACATCACAACACAGCAGATTATATTTATTGAGAGCTCTGTCGAGTGACAAAGATCATGTTTGTGGTTCCCCAGGATGGTCAGAATCCACAGTGGAACTTTGGGTGATGTTTCTCTTTCGGGTAGGGGGAGGTTCAGGAGGATTCGTGTGAGAATCTTCCCCACTGTGGACTGAAAGAAAAAAGTCTCTATAGTTCCCAAAAAAAAATGTTTCTCTTCTTTCTTAAAGAGGGAAAACAGGATGACATTTCAAAAGTTTGGGAGTCTGACCAGTTCTTCCCAGATCTTTATAAAATAGGTCACAGAGTTGGACCAAGGCCGGAACCTCTGCTTTTGTCATCACCCTTCTGTATGGCAGTGAGACTTGGGTCACCTACGAAAGAGAAATCCAAGGAGTGGAGAATTTCCACCAGCGATTTGGAGAGGAGATTCAAAGTGAATTGTGAAGAGAGGGGGATAAACACCAGCATCATTACTGAAAAAATATCCTCCAGTATCACAACCCTAACCATGTGAAATCAGTTTCACTGCTCTGGTCACTGCTTTCGCGTATGAAAAAATCAGCTTCTGAAGCAGATACTCTTTTCAGAACTTAAGGTTGCACCTGATCTCAAGGAGGACAGGGAAAGTGTTTTAAGGACACTCCGACGGCCTCAGTGAAGAGAGGGCAAACTTACATCTGTGAACAGAAGGAAATTTCCTCATCGGACAAGGTGCAACGCAATCACAGACAGAACACATAATCTTTAAAGTAGAGAAACGACAAAAACGCAAAGAGAGAGAACAAAAACCTAACTGAAGGAAATTTCTACCTCAGAAAAAATCCTGTCCTCTCTGCTTGAAGAATTTTGGTTCCAGTTTTGGTCTGCTGAGGCAGCAATGGACACAAACATCATGAACCATGGCAGACGTCATTCTCATTTCGAGGAACTGATGATGAGGATGATCATGATGATGATGTTGTTATTACAATGTTTTATTATGTGATTCGTATAAAATTCAATCATTGTAATGCCTTCACGTTAAGGAATCCCAAACCTGCCCCCGGCTGCCGAGCTGAATGGGAGGGATTGTGAACAGATGTAACAACTCAAAACTAGGCATCCACGATGGGCGGTGGACTATCAACAGCAGCAGAATTGTATAAATCTACAAGCTGTGAACTCAATCCACACTCTCAGTACAATCACTTCGGCGAATCTACCATCATTCTAACTAAAGTGCAGGACAGCATACAAGAAGTAGCACCAGCCATATTGAAAAATGTGATATCAATATGGTGAAGTGACATCACAGGACAACGTGCATAAGCAACTGCACAAGCAACAAGCGAGAGACGGAGGTAAGCCACCCCACACTCAATGGATCACGACTAAGTTCGGCAGCCCTGCCACATCCAGTGTTGAATGACTGAATTTTTCACAACTCCATGGAGCGGGTGGTAATTCAAAATGTACACCCTCAAAGATGTGGAGCCCAGCACATCATTGGCATTAAACTAGACTGAAGAAATTGCAACCATTTTCAGTTTGAAATACCAAGTGAATGTAACATCTCGGCCGCCATCGGAGGTCCTCAGCATTGAAGGTACCAGTTTTTAGCCAATTCGATACGCTCTACATCATATCAAGTAAAGGTGGAAAGCTCCGGAAGCTGAAAACGTTTTTGGGCCCTGACAAATTTCCATCATTAGTACTAAAGACTTGTGATCAAGTACTTGACGCCACTAACCAAGCTGTACAAGTAAACCGACAACAGTGCCATTTATCCATCAATATGGTAAACTAACCAATTACTTCCTACCTACAAAAGGTAGTGCAAATCCAGCCCATCTAATTACCACTCCATCAATCCAATCTTAACTAGGAGGGAGCGATGGCATAGGCAAACTGTCACTGGAGAAATATTGCAGAACGCGACGATAATGCTTTGGGGGAGCCACTTTCTAAAGCCAACATGGTAAATGGAAAATTTAAATTCAACCACAAATGTGACTTTTGTATCTGATAATAATGATGACGACCACGGCCATTCATCCCTGTTTTCTAAATATGCCAATTTGGCTCACTAATGATTCACTTCCATGGAATAAAATCGGCTGTCTTTACCAGAACTGCACTACAGATTTTCTCAGGAAAGAGGTTGCCTCTCAAATGCCCTTTGAACAGTGCAAAGGGAATAATTCCTCTCTAACTATTCGTTGCTGTTCCTTCGGTGTCACTCGACTACTGACCCATTAAAGCCTTGGTTCAAATCTGGCTAAAAGAGCTAAGCTCCCAAGGTCAGGGGCGATTGACTTCCCTTGAGACGAATGTTCATTTTACCGAATATGGCATCATAAGGCCTCAGCTAAACTGCAGTCAATCTGAGTCAAAGGTAAACCCTCTGCTGTTTGGAATCAGGCCAAACACAAAGGAAGATTGTGATGGTTGTTGGAATTGAGTCATCTCGGCTCCAGTAGATCACTGCAAGTGTTCCTCGGGATATTATTTTCGGCCCATTCATCTTCAGCAGCTTCGTCAATGAGATTCCATAATAAAGTGAGAAGTTTTGGAATCGGAGAGAACATAGTTTAGTAATATTAGGCAGGATCTGGACAAGGTAGACTGGGAGCAGCTATTTCTGGGGAAAACTACAGATGAGCAGTGGGGGGCGATCAAAATTGAAATGGAGTGTGTCCGGTCTCATCTTGTGCCTTCTAGAGTGATAAGAAGGAGTTACAAGCCCAGGGAAGCGTGTGTGACCAGAGATATTCAGAATCTGATGAGAAGGAAAATATAGGTTTTTAGCATGCACAAGGGGAACGAATCAGTGGAGGCTTTAGTGGAATACAAAAGTCCAGGGTGGAGCTTAATAAAGCAAGTAGGAGAGTAAAGAGTGGATTTGAGAACGCTCTGGCTGTTAAAGAAAGGGAAAATCCAAAGATATTATGTAAGTATGTCAATGGGAAGGGGAGAAACAATGAAAGAGTAGGGCCCCTTAGGGAACAAGGGGGCAATATGTGGGTGGAGCCAGTGGACATCGGGGGAGGGTTGAACAAATACTTCACATTTGCCTTCACCCAAGAGAATGAGGATGAAGGATTGTAACACGAGAGAGAGACTGCGAATTTCTTGAGCAAATTGATTGGGGAGTGACCTGGCATTGGCGGCGTTGGCAGGCATAAACGTTGACAAATCTCTAGGTCCTGATGATTTCTGTTCCAAACTGCTGAGGGACGCAAGGAAATAGATCGCTGGGGCTTAAACCCAAAATTTTAATTCCGCTCTCGCCATGGGAGAGGTCCCAGAGGACCGGAGTACAGATAAAGTGGTTCTGCCATTTAACAAGACTTCTGGATGTAAGTGAGCTAACAACAGACCAGTGAGTCTCCCGTCAGTGGTAGGGAAAGAATTGGAGAAAATTCTGAAGGGAAGAATTTACCTCCACTTGGAGAGGCAAGGTTTGATCAGGGATAGTCAGCATGACTCTTTCAGAGGTACGTCATGTCTAAAAAAAAAATTTTTTTTTGAGGTGGTGGCCAGGTCTATACATGATGGTAGTGCAGTTGACATAGTTCATACGGGTTTCAACAAAGGCTTTGACAAGGCCCCACATGGGAGACTTATATCGAAGGCAAATGCACATAGGAGACAGGGTAAATCGATAAGGAGGGTTGAAAATTGACTTAGTTGCAGGAGACAGAGGGTGGTGACAGAAGTCTGCTTTAGTGACTGGAAGACCGAATTCTGTGGCGTTCAATAGGGTTCTGTGCTGCGTTCCCTTTGATTCGTCATTCATATAAAGGACATAGATGACTATGTGGGGAGCAGGATTAGTAATTTTGTGGATGACACAAAGATTGGCCATGTGGTTAAGAGTGAAGTTGAGTGCTTTCATATACAGGAAGGTATAGATGGGATGGTCATATGGGCAGATAAGTGGCAGATGGATTTAATCCCTGAAAAGTTTGAGGTGATATACTTTGGATGGAGTAACTTGACAAGGAAGTATTCAAAGAAAGGCATGACAATAGGAAATTCTTTGGAACAAAGTCATCTTAGCGTGTGTGTCCATAGGTCCCTGAAGGCGGAGGGTCAAGTTAGTGGTGTGATTTTAAAGGCAAGTGGGTCGCTTGCCTTTATCAATCGAGGCATACATTACAAAAGTAGGGTGGTCATGTGCGAGTTGTATAGAACCTTCCTGATGCCACAGTTATGGTTATGTGCGCAGTTCTCTTCACCATTTTATTGGAAGGATGTTGGAAGGCGGGGGTGCAGAGGAGATTTATCAGGAGGTTGCCTGGGATGAAACATTTAAGTTAGGAGGAGAGGTTGGATAGGCCTGGGATGATTTTGTTAGAGCAGAGAAGTCTGAGGGATGAACTGATCGAGTCGTACAAGACTATAAGGGGCTAGGAGAGGGTGGATAGGGAACAGCTGTTACCCTTATTTGTACGGTAAGTCACGAGCGGAAACAAGTTCAAGATGAGAGGCAGGAGATTTAGGGGGGATTAGAGGATAACCATTTGACACAGAGGGTGGTGACAGTCCGGAAAGTCCTGCCTGAGATGGTGGTGGATGCGAAGAAGCTGCATGATATCCTTTAAGAAGTGCCTGAGTGAGCACTTATCACGTCTTAACATTCAAAGCTATGGGTCAAATTCTGGCTAAAGGGATTAGGTCGGTAGGTCATGTGTTTCTTACCTGTCGGCGCACATTCGATGGGCCGAAGGGCCTCTTTTGCACTGTGTGATTCTGTGATTCATTGAGAAGTGGGTATTCTCGCTGCTGAGTGGACAATTTTCAAAACCATTCGTGAATCCTCAGATGCTGAAGATGTCCATGTCCAACTGCAGCAAGATTTTGACAGTGTCCAAGTGCCAAGTAACAATGCAAACACGGAAGGTTGATCTATGAACAGAGAAAATGCCGAAAATGACGGAGCTGAGACTCAGCGACAAAAGAGTGAGAATTACGTCATGGCGTTAGCCATAAATATTATTTTCCCGGATTAACGAGCAGGTCTATATTTTGTAAAACCTAGAAGGAAAACAATATACCAGTGCCTTCTCTCCCTGATGGATCTACACAGATGCTTGTTATGATCCTGAGAATTGTTGCAAAATGTCACGGCTATGTCTGTGGATTAACATATAAGTGCTTACGTAAAGACATGTAAAGATTAATAACCATTTAAATTTGTGCACATGAGCAAAATAAAATAAACATGCGTTTATTTCCGCAATTATTTGGAAAAGAACATTCACTAAAATAAAGCTCAGATGAAGAGTCATACAGAGTAGACATGATACATCTGTTTCTCTTTACTGATACAGAGAAACATGCTTTATTTTCAAGTCTTTTCTGTCTCTGTTGGAAAAAAATGGCTGTACACATACAAAAACAAAAATTACCTTGGATTTTTTTTTATAATTTACCGAAAGCAAATTCCTGGAGCCAAGGGATGATCTCCCATGTGGTGAAAACGCAGTGTTTAGTCGCAACTTCGCATCAAGAGGGCCCATTCCTCAGTTTTGTTCATCATTGTTTGCGTCCTTCCAGAAGTTCAAGAGTGGTTTATACAGAGCCTGTGGATGTTTGCTGCACAGGGACCCCGGCTTGTCACACATCTGATCAGCCATGGCCATTCCTGCCGTGATAGGTCAAAGACTGCCAATCAACAAGCGAGGGCTACTCATAACCAGTTTATTCGTAACCTCTCATATTACCCAGTCCATGGCCCAAATGATGCCTCAGCAGGTAAGCATTGCAGAAGGAGGTGACTCCATATGCGGATCCTTGATGGAAGGCGGGCTGTAGGTGGTTTGAATATACCATAGTGGAGTGGAAAGTGAGGTGCATGACGGATGTTTTCAAACAGCTTCCATCAATCGGAAGATGTGTTGAAGATTGATAACTGCGAGGACAGGAAGCCGGGGGAGGGGCGTTCAATGGAGATTTGCAGTTGTGATGTGCATTGTTGCATTAAAGTGAGTTTCAACAAGTTGAGTGTGTGATGAGCTGTACCAGGCAATTGCAACGTACACTGATGTGCAGTATGATAGTGCAAGTGCTGAAGCCCAGAGTGTTGTGGCAGCAGGACACAACCTAGATTCAACAAGTTTCATTAATATGGTGTTTCTGGTTTGGAACTTCGCTACTCTTCTCTTCGGATGATTCAGAGGTGATATAATACTATCTAGAGTCACACACAAGTGTGTTGTGTTGGGTCCATACCTTAGCCTCTAACATCCATGTAAATAAGTAATTTTATTTTCGCAATGACATTATGTAGATGGCATTCACTTGGAAGAATCTGAGAGGAATTCTAGATGCCATGTATTGTAGTAGCCTTCAAATTTGTAACGTCTTTGTCAACGAAATGGTCCAGGCTGCAGAAGGACGGGGCTTGGATCCAACACCAGACTTCATCAGCATAGATGAACAGAACTCAAAATTATCTGTTTGTAACGGAAAGTTTCAACAACTGTCTTGATCCATTCTCGAGGCACTGTGGACAGTTTGTGCGAGCATGCCAGCATGACACACCGCATCCTTGCTACCTGTGAGGCCCCAGGAGCCTTGTCTCAAGCACTTTAGGAAGCCATTTCCGATATACACGGTAAGTCTCAGAACTTTATCCCATGTGGTTTAAGCCTTACGGAGACCAGCTTTGTCGATATTAAGCATGGTTCTTCTTCTGGCCATGTGCGTTGCACGGCAAATGCTCAAATAAATTAAAGCTCACAGAAGGTAGTGAAATCTATGGATGGCGGCCAGCATGAGATTTTCCCAGGTTTTGCTATGGCAAAGATTTTTGTGATTGAAGCTGAGATTGTAGGGAAGAACAGAAGCAGCCGGCATGAGCAAGGGGTATAGTTGCTTTAATGCAGTCCAAGGCCTCGTTGTATTTTTGACAGTTTATAGACTTTCCATTGCATCTTTGTTGGACTGTTGATGGCTGTAAGGGAAAGGCAAAGGTGGATGAGGGATGGCCTGTTATGACCATGCAAAAAATCATCCAGGACTGGGCACTGCGCTAGATGTGGCTGACCATGAAGGCAACGGAGCCAACAAAGGCAAGGTGATTATTTCTGTAACCATCAACCCAACTGGAACCTTCCCTGCTGCTTGGGGTCGTGTATCAGCGTAAAATCATTTCTGCAGGCCCACACTTGGAGATGTTCACCAACAATGTTTTGACTCAATAACCCCAGCCAGTCTGGTCTTTGATGAATTCCCCCACATTGGTGGCTGCATGAAGCAGAGTTTACACAACTTGCTTTTGCCCTTCTGTCACTTGGAAGCTTGGATGTATTTACGATATGGTAACGTCCGACACACATTATGTTACAAAATGATTGTGATGAAAATGCAGATGCATCAGCAATGTTGGATCGGAGCTGGGTGGAGCGGCCTTGTTTAGCGTGGTACGAGTAGCACAGTAGGTCCAAGTAATTTATGTAATAGCGAACTGTCATAGGCGTATTATGTCAATGGAGAGCGAGGTAGAAAGACGCTCAATGAGCTTTCGCTTAACAGCCAAAAGGCCCTCAAAAAGATGTTTCAATAATGGGGAGCACAGACTATTGCCATAAAAACGGAGGGCTGCTCACTTTATGGGCGGCTGTCTTTGGGGGGAATGGGATGTCAGGCGCTTTTGCATTCCTCTAATGTTCTTTTGAACTTCCATTTCTTGGTGGGAACATTTTGCTTCACCGGGAGCATACATTTTGGCAAATCATATCTTGTAAATAAAAAGCAACCACATCCACAATTTTCTTTGTTGAAATGTTTCTCAAAGGAATCTCTTCAGGAAACATTGAAGACACGTCCATTACTTTCAGTAAGCACTGATCTCCACTTTTAGGCTTAGGGATCATTCCGAAACAATCAGTCACAAACCGAGTAAAATATCCCGCGAATGCATGAATTGGAAGGAAATGTGCTGGTTTAATCTCGTTGTGTGGTTCCCCTATCACCTGACACGCATGACTAGTTCAACAGAATTTAACTACACACATATGCAATTCAAGCCAAAAATAATGACATGTTTCTTTCGAATTCCTAAATGGTTCTCGCATTGTAATTTCATGAGATATTCTCAGAAAAACACTTCTATCAACAAATGGCATTACAAGTGGATGTACATCCTTCCAGCTTTCATTTTCTGAAGCATGATGTAGTCGCCATTTTCTCACTAAATTATTGCATTTCAGGTGATAACTTTCAGAACTACATTCTGCCTCTCTTCCTGAGTATGCAGTCTGATATTACTGTTTTATTTGCGAATCATTGACCTGGACCTCGCCCACTACATTTGAGCTAATCACCTCCACTGCAATCTCCATCATTCCCTATTCCTCAACAATCCTATCAAAAATTGGTTAGACCCTTCTCCACCTTGCCACGTAACTTTTTGTTGTTCATGTTTCAACCTATAATTTTGTGATCTTGTCATCACACAATCTGTAATCAATCCAGGATGCTTCTCCTGCAGCACATTTGTTGAAACAAATCTCCAGGTTGCTCAACTTATGTCGTTATCACCGCATCTGCGACACACTCAAATCATTACCTGAAATAAATTGAAAGCATGCAATGGTCATTTTTGCAACGATTCGATCAGCAACTGTTTTCAAATTACCCTTCAAAATTATTTTCCACAAAAGAATAGGGTTAGCTACTCAATCAAACCCACAAATTATCTCCGGCTCCTACAATACTCCATCTGATCAATAAATATCACGATCTGAAAAAGAATAGGGTTTGACGAGCCGCTGTGTTTCTTAAATGTTAACGGCTTTACTTCTTCCACCCTGTATACATTAAATACTTTCCCTTCACAATCAAAATGTTTAACTAATTCTACGGCCTACACCTCCTTAGGGTAAATTGTGAAGACATTCTAAATTCTGTAAATATCACTGATTCTTCCGTTTTACCTGCAGACAAGCATTGGACTTGCCTGTGCCTGAACCTCAGGCCCCATAGTGCCTTTACTTCCAGAAGATTTCTGCACCAAAATAACGCCAAACAGTTGTTCCCTGTAATTTCCAATACACTGGCTTAGTTTATCCAACTGTATTAAAATTCTATTAACTTCCATTTTCCTTGTCACCTCTATCCTCAACACCTTACATTTTAGTTGGAAAAAATGTTCTGGGAATTTCCACCTTCTTCTCCTACCCCCTGATTAGCAAACTTCCATTTACCTTCCCACCTTCCGTCTTTCTCTGATTTAATCGGGTGACAATAATAGGGTTAACTCGAAGAACGAGCTGACAATCATGCGTTACCTCTGCTCCTTGTCTTACTCTTTCAATCACCCATTCCAAAAATTTAGCTCTCACTGCCGTTTGAATGGAAACTTTAACTCCGGCCAATGGCATGACAACTGTCAGAGCTGAATATGTTGCCTCCATCTTTAATGCCTTTATCCACCGGCCATTTTTTTCAATCTCTCATGTTCAATGGTTGTTTGAAAAGGCTGCTGTCTCGTGATCTTACATTCTGTCTGAGCGCCTCAGGGACAAATTCGTATGCATTCAACATAGAATTTTTGAATGTTATAATGCAACAACATTTTCTATGACAGTGAAGCATAAACATGATGTGATTTACCGACCAACCTAGATTTTAACTGCGCCAGACAGTTTCCCATTGGCCATTTCATCCGTGTAGTTATCATCTCAAATTAAATAAAGAAATCTTCAACATCTCTTTCTTCAAACCTTGGAAGAGCCCCATGAGGGTCTGATCTGCAAATGAGTCCTGCCGAAACCAACGGTCTCTCCCTTATATAACTGCCAGCATGTAAATATTGAATTATCTGTCTTTCTCCCTTTCCTATTTCCTTGCTTTTTACCTTTCCCCTGTGTAATTATCTATGCATTCCAATTATCTTTTCTGCTGCAGCGAGCTCAAGTTCGATTTTTTTTCTTTTCATTTGCAAGTTAATTTGATGGTATGACAAACAGCCCTTGGAGATCTCGTTCTTTCGGGTGTTCATTCCACTTTCAAATGCTGCATTATAATTTAAATTGGGTCTCATTGCCTTGGCTCTGCAAACAATCATAATTTTAATATATCTTCCAATTACATAAAGTTAGCTTTAAATACTGTTTGTAAACCAACCAAAGTGGAAACTTCAACTCCCTGGCAGAGCCATATTGCAGACTCAACACTTAAAAAAAACTCACGCCAACTACAACATTCAAATTGTTTCCCGTAATCGTAACCTTAACATTCACTAACTCAAAACTAATCAAATAATTATAAATTTTACCTTGCAAGGAGCCTTCAATTTTGATATGGCAAGATCGATGTAAATGCGCAAATCCCAGTGGGAAAAGGGAAACAGCTGCTACAACAGCTTTGCGTTATATTTATCTTTGTGAATACTGCTTTGGATTCAATAATAACCAGTCCACTTCTGCTAAGAGATTTTATTTTTACAAATTTAAGTTAACCATCGAATAGTAACATAAAATATTTTAGGAATACTCATATGTCTGCAAATTATGCTATAATAATTTGTACATCATCTAATTAACGTGACTCACAGTTACACATCTCTTAAGGGAACAGGGCATCCAAAGTAGATTTCTGCAAACCTAGGCTAAGCACACGCCAACCACCCACTCTGCGCCCCGCCCCCGGACAGGGACATTCTAAATTAATTTCCAATACTTCCAGTCTTGTGAATAGCAATCTGATGTATAGACGCTGGAGGCTTTTCACATTTGTGAGATATTAGCAGCCTTCTTCCTTTTACACCTAACATCATAGCATTCTCTTCTTTATTCATATTTTCCCCTTTGAATGCACATTCTATTGTTTCAATATATCTCTGAACTTTACATTTCTAATTATAAAGAACAATAATAGTACCTGGTTCTATCAGGAATCTTTGGTAAAATAAAAAGCACACGGTTTGGTTCAAGCTTCACAGGCTAGGTTTTACTTCTCACCTTATCTTTTGCAACGCAAACTACGCCGTTTAATCTAAAAATGCAAACTATCCTTTCACCTTACATTTTACAACTTCAGCCATGTTCATTGGTTATCAATCCAAACTTACCTTATTGTCATTACATCGTTGCCGCCAGGCCAGCTGCTTTTAATTACATTAAGTCCCACACACATATATACACACACACACACACACAAACACACATACTACCCAGTCCCCACTATTAAACTGCAACAATAAACTCCAAAAATGTTATGAAAATTATTATAATCTGTTGAAACGTTAAAGTGATAAACATGTGGTTATGTACATACATAAGCAAGGAGAGTAATCAGGTGGTTATGTAGAAATCTATGCAAAACAATAAAGCTGGTGTTAAAGCGACATACTGTGGATGCTGGGAATCTCGGAAAAAAGCAAGCAGAAATTGCAGGAAAAACTCAACAGGTTAAACAGCATCTGTAAATATAAAAGAGAACGCAATGTGACACAAACTTGTGCAACATCACCTCATCTTCTGATGAGGCATTTTACAGAATTCTGGACGTAACATTGTATTCAATAAATTCACACCATGTACTCTCTCCTCCAACCTGACCTCACTTGTTTTTCCTTCTTTTAATAGTATTTTTCATTTTTGAATTTCCATAGTTTTCCTTTGTTAATCATTATTTTAAGCACTTATGTTTATTTATATTTTTGATGATAATCCTTGTTTTATCATCAACTTTTATTCAATTTTCAATCTTTTGTTTCCACCACTGTGCCCTCTTCCCCACCAGTGCCTATCCTCCCAGAACTTGTCTGAACCAAATAACCTCAATAGATGTTCCCTGAAATTTCCAAGACTCTGACTGTGTTTATTCAACTATATTAAAATTCACTTACCTCCAATTCCTCTGTGACCTCTAACCTCAACAACTTAGATTTTAGTTGGAAAAACAAGAAAGGGAATTTCCACCTACTGCTTCTCCCCCTTGATTCCCCAACTTCCATTCGCCTTCCCACCTTCTGTCCTTCTCTGATTTAATCAGGTGACAATAATAGAGTTAACTCGATGAACTACCTGACAATAATTAGTTACCTCGGCTCCTTTTCTCACTCTTTCAAACTCCAGTTTCTACAATTTAGCTCTCACTACCAAGGAAATTGAAACTTTTACTCCGTCCAAAGGAATGACATCAAGAAGAGGTGAAACTGTTGCCTCCATTTTTAATGCCTTCATCCACCAGTCATGTTTTTTTTCACTCTCTTAAGCTCAATTGTTGTTTGACAAGAATGCTGTCTCATGTTCTTACTTTCTGTCCGTGCGCCTCAGGAACAAATTTGTATGCTTTCAAAGTAGTATTTTTGCATATAATAGTGCAACAGTATTTCCTATGACTTGGAAGCATAAACATCATGGGATTTACCGTCCAACCAAGATTTTAACAGCACCATAAAGTTTCCCTTTGGCCATTTCATGTGTTTAACTTTCATCTCAAATTAAATAAAGAATGCTTCAACAACTCTTTCTTCAAACCTTCGAACTGCCTGCACACGTTTAAATATCTCCCCTTTATATTCTGATCGGGAAATGAGACCTGCCTAAATTTCCGGGGTCTTTCTTTTATAACTGCGAGGATTTAAATTTGGAATTATCTGTCTGCCACAATTTCCTATTTCCTGCCTTTTTTACCTGTTCCCTATGTAATGATCTATACATTTCATTTTATTTTTCCGCTGCATATAGCTCAATTTCTATTTCTTTTTCATTTGCGATTTAATTGGATGCCATGACAAACAGCCCTTGGAGATCTTGGTCTCTCGGGTATTGCTTCCGATTTCAAATGCTGCATTATAATTTAAATTGGGTCTCATTTCCTTGTCTCTGCTGGCAATAATAAATGTTATGTATCTGCCAATTGCATTAAGTTAGTTTTACTTACCGTTTGTAAACCAACCAAAGTTGAAAATTCAACTCCACGCTGAGCCATATTGCAGTCACACCACTTAAAATAAAACTCACACCAACTCCAAAATTCAAGTTGTTTGTCGGATTCGTAACTTTAACATTCACTAACTCAAAACTAATCAAATAATCATAAATTTTACCCTGCAAAGAGCCCACAATTTTGATATGGCAAGATCGATAAAAATGCGCAAATCCTAGTGGGAAAAGTGAAACAGCTGCTACAACAGCTTTGCGTTGTATTTTACTTTGGGAAGACTGCTTTGGATTCAATAATAACCAGTCCACTTCTGCTAAAATCTTTTATTTGTTATAAATTTATGTTAAACATTGATTGGTCACATAAGATATATTAGGATTATTCATATATCTGCATCTTACTACTATAATAATTTATATATCAGCTAATTAATGTGACTCACAATTACCCCTCTTTTAAGGGAACAGTAAATCCAAAGTGGATTTCAGCAAACCAAGGCAAAGAACACCTTCCCCAACCCCCCTCTCCCCCCAATCCACCCACTTAAATGGATCTTCGCAATGCGTTTTCAAAACATTCTACCTTGCGGACAGCAACCTGATGCATAAACGCTGGAGGCTTTTCACATTTGGTAGATATTAGAAGTCTTCTTCCTTTTACACATAGCATCATAACATTATATCCCTTATTCGTATTTTCCACTTTGAATGCACATTATTTTCTTTAGATATATCTCCGAACATTACTTTTCTAATGATAAAGATCATTCATAGTACCAATTTCTATCAGGAATCTCTGGGGGAAAAAAAAAAGCACACTGATTATTTTAAGCTACTGGGGTTAGGTGTTAGACTTTAGCCTACCATTTGAAACGCAAACTACTCCGCTTTACCTAAAAATGCAAACTATCCTTTCAATTTACATTCTAAACCTTCAGCCATGTTCACTTGCTAATCGATCCAAACTTCCCATATTTTCATAACAACGTTGTCGCCAGGCCAGCTGCTTTCAATACATTAAGTCACACACACACACAGGTTACCCAGTCCCCAGTGTTAAAATGCAGCAATAAACTCTGAAAATGTTATGAAAATTTAGTGTCATTTGATGATGCTTGATAGCGATACACATGTGGTTATGTTCATACATAAGCAAGGAGAGTAATCAGGTGGTTATGTACTATTGTATGCAAAAAAAATAAAGCTGGCATTGAAGGAAAAACTGCGGATATTCGGAACAGGGGGAAAAAACAAGCAGAAAATGCAGGAAAAACTCAACATGTTTAACAGCATCTGTAAAGAATAAGGTGAACGGAATGTGAGATAAACTGGAGCATAAGCACCACATATTTTGATGAGGTATTTTACAGACTTCTGGACGTAACATTGTATTGAACAGTTTCACACCATGAAGTCTCTCCTCCATCCTCACCCCACTTATTCCTTATTTCAATATTATTTTTCATTTTTGAATTTCCATAGTTTTAATTTTATTGTCATTATTTTAGCCACTTATGTTTATTTCTATTTATTTTCATTTTTAACATTGTTTTAACACCACATTTTATTCAATGCTCAATCATTTTACCCCAACACCGTCTCCTCCTCCCCACCACCCGCCTCCCCCAGCATCACAAGGGAACTAAGTCACTTCTCCATTTTGTTCTTTTCCGATTGCCTGAGATCTCATAATTCCACATTTAACAATCTGACCATGATGCCACCATCGGCACCGCCTTTAGGCGGTTCCATTATCATTGACAACCCTTTGTCAAGTTGCCGATGACATGTTGGGCAATCTTTCCTTTGCCTCTCCGAATGATTGGCATTCTAAAAAGCTTGATCGGCTTCACCCCCTTATACGCATTTTAAATGTAATCTCGTTTTTACTGCCCTTTAGCCACCAAGAAGCCTTACCCAGACTCGAAACGTGAACTGAACACTGATTCTCTCCACAGATGCCATTAGATCTGCTGTGTTTATGTAGCATTTTCTGCTTCTGTTTGTGATGAAAATGTGGCGATGTACACACATACACACAAAAAAAGACAATTGATAATGGACGCACAAGCAAGAACACAATAAACAAGTGTTTATGTGTACATAAACTGCCAAACGCACACACATTAAACAAATCGTCACGTACACACCTGCTGATAAACTATCCAAAATGTGTATTTAAAAACATAAACAAATACACTTGGAAGAAACGTTTATGTACGCTCATACACCAACAATAAGCAAACCCACATACAAACTATATACAAATATATATGTACACACATATACACAAGTATTAATCACATATTTATTAACGCACATAACAACTTGCTTATTGTCTGTCTGTAATTGCATACGTAAACAGTTTTTTTATTATCTGTGTGTATGTATACACACAATCACTTGGTAATTGTTAGTTTATATGTGAGTACACGACTGCTTGTTCATACAGTCTGTGTTTGCACGCAGGCAATGAAGAACTGCTTATATACAAACATGCACACAGGCAGGGATCTAGATGTTATGTACACACTTGCACACAAACAATAATTTATTGGTTATGTACACAAGAATAATATAAAGGTCGTTATGTAGAGACATGCACGCAAACAATAAACAAGTGATTATGTACACTCATGCACACATACAGTATAAAAATCGTTATGTGGACACATACACACAATCAATAAATAAGTCAAGATGTACGCACATGCACAGAATGAAGGAATGAAACTGAAAGGATCACCAGGCAACGACTGAGGAAACGGAAATGACAAAGTCAATTTCAGTCCTGTCGACCCTGCAACGTCCTCCTTACTAAGAGCTGGGAGCTACTGCCAATATTTGGAGAGCTCTCTCACAGACTAGTCATCAACAGCATTACATAGTCATCCTCACGCAATCATACCTTACAGATACTGTCCTAGGCAAAACCAACACTACCCCTGAACATGCTCTTTCCCGGTGGTGGAGTGGCAGTTATTCGAGAGGGAAGTGCCAAGGGAGTGTTCACCATGGGACTCCTGGCCAAATTATCTCTCATTGCATCAGAACACAATCTCCTGCTGATTACCACGTGCTGCCCTCCCTTGGCTGATGAAGCACTGCCTCTCCATGTTTATCACCACTTGAAGGAAGCACTGACGGTGGCAAATACGGAGAATGTACTCTGGGTTGGGGACTTCAATGCCAACCCATAATCGGTAGAATGATTACTGTATGAGCAGGAGGAATAGTAGAGAACATAGCTGTTAGACAGAGCCTGCTTCATTTGGTTAGGGACCAACAAGAGGGAAAAGCATTCTTGCCCGCCTGATCTCCAACTACGTACTGCAGATACATCTGTCTATGGCGTTACATGTAGGATTTACAACTGCACAGTCATTGTGGAGACGTAGTCTCGGCTTAAAATTGATGGTACACACTATGTTGTTCTGTGGCATTACCACCGTGAAATAAAGTAAAGATGTCGAACAGATGTAGCAACTTAAGGCCGTGAATCCATGAGGCGCTTTGAGCCAACAGCAACAGCAGAATTGTACTTGAAAACAATCTGTAACTTCATGAGCCGGTATATTCTCCACTGTACATTTACCGTGAAGCGAGGGAATCAATCCTTGTTCAATGAAGCGTGCAGGAGGGCATGCAAAAGGCAGCACCAGGCATAACCAAAATGAGGTGTCATCCTGGTGAATTTATAACACAGGGCCACTTGAGTGACACCAACATTAGAAACAAATGATGGACAGAGCTATGATATTCGACAACCAACTAATCAGTTGAAAACTAAGACTTGCAGTCCTGCCACATCCAGTCGTGAATGGTGATGGACAATTAAGCAACTCACTGAAGGAGGAAGCTCCACAATTATCCGCATCCTCAATGATAGAGGGGTCCAGCCCATAAGGACTAAATATAAGGCCGTATAATTTGCTACAATCATCAGCCTGACTTGCCGAGTGGATGATCTATCCCGGCCCCCCTCCAAAGGTGCCGAGCATCACAATGGCCAGTCTTCTGCCAATTCGATTCACTTCATGAGGTGTTATGAAGCAGATGAATGTGCTGGATACTGCAAAGGCTATGGGTTCTAGACACTATTCTGAAAATCGTTCTGAAGACTTGAGCTCCTGAACTTTCTACGCCTCTAGCCAAGCTGTTCCAGTACAGTTATAACAATGGCATCCACCCAGCTAAGTCGCTAATTGCCCAGGTATGTCATTCACACAATACGCAGCACAAATCCAACCCGGACAGTTTTCAGTCTGCTCTCCATCAACAGTAAAGTGACGTCAGGGTTCATCAACAGTACTAATAAACGATACTTGATTATTGATTATCTGCTCACTGACGCTCAGATTGGGTGCCTCCAGGGCCACTAGACTCCTGACTTAATTTGAGTTTTGGTTCACAAATGGACACAAGAAATGAACTCCCAAAATGAGGAGAGAGTGACTGCGCTTGACATCAGGGCCGCAATTGACTGAGTGTGGCATAAAGGAGCCCTAGAAAAACTGGAATCAATGGGAATCGGGGGGGAGCTCTTCGCTGTTAGGAATCACACCTCGCACAATGGAATATGGCATTGCTTTTTAAACGTCAGTCGTTTCAGCTCCAGGGCAAGAGTTCCTAATGGTAGTGTCCACGGCCCAACCCCGTTCAACTGCTTCATCAATTACATTCCATTCTATACAAGGTCAGAATCTCGAATATTCAATGAAGTTTGCACAACGTTCAGCACCATTCATGACTCCTATGATACTGAAGCCGTCCATATTTAAATGCAGCAATACCTGAAAAATATCTAGACTTGGTGGACATATGGCCAGTAACATTAACGCCATACAATATCAAGCAATGACCGTCTTCATCAACAGAAAATCCAATGATCACCCTTTGACGTTAAATGAATTCCCCAATGTCAACATCCTGAGTGGTTACAATTGATTAAAAACAGATCTGGACAAATATATAAGTAATGGCCACAGGTGCACGTCATAGGATAGGATTCGTGTGACAATAATTGCAGGAATTCTGCAAGGCACCTTCGACAACACCATTCAATCCTAGGACAGTTACCATCCAGAAGGACCAGGGCAGCAGACTGATGGGAACGCTACCACTAGAACCTCTCCTACAAGTCACTCACCATCCTGAGTTGGAAGTATATTACCATTCATTCACTGTGGTGTTGCAAATGAAAAAAAGTTCCGGGACGAACAGAAAAATGAATGAATCAAACACTCACATAAATCACCAGAATTTGGCAGATAAGTAATGAATCCAAAGCTCACAACCAGCACCAGAGGCTGACAGATCTAGAATGTTCCCAATACTCACACACAGCGCCAGAAACTAAGGGATACTCATTGAATCCAACGCACCCATACAGCGCCAGAGGCTAAGGGTGGAGAATTAATCCAACAGTCACTCGCAGTGCTAGTGACTGATAGATACATAATGACTCAAACACTTACAACCAGCACCAGAGATCATACTATACTTAGCGAATCCAACACTCACACAGCATGAGAGACGGCCAGAAACAGAATGAGTCCAGCTCTCTCACACAGTGCCAAGATTGTGATGTACAGAATGAACCCAACATCCTCTCACGGAAACTGAGTGTTCACACCAGTGAATTAGCATGCCTGACAATAAGAACGTTGGGAAGATAATGCAAGTTTATCGGTCACACACGGAATATCAGACTGGAAAGAGACATAATTGATCCCACGCTTTCTTGCACTGCCAGAGATGGAAAAAATGTAAAAAAAATTTCTGAATCACTTATAAAAGAGATAATCTCTACTAACATCAGCAACCAACCAGTGAACTGCAAAGCTCGGAATCTGTCTGTTTTTCGTTTATACATAACCGGTCAAATATTACAGCCATCTAAAAACTGTAAAGTAGAAACACGTGTTTAAATGTTAATACAACTGGTGTTTAAGTGAACAAAATGTACCTGGAGCTCCTCTCCATCACTACCATTCTCAAATTCCCCCTGTGCAGTATAATGCGAATAATTATTGCGTGTTGTGACCAATTCAATTCTGAAAACTTCATTGTCCGTTAGCGTGGCCTCATCAACTAGCAACAAGTTCTTGGGTGTTCGCCGGGGTCAGAGGCTGGGAGCACCTGTGGAATTTATACACCAGCGACGGATGCCGTAAACCAAGCTTGGTGTACCTCCGGTGAACCAAGGAAGCATCCAGCGCAGTCAGTGACAACCGCAAAACTTCGAGACACGGTGCTTGTAATCCCATGGCAAATGAAATAAGTTTTGAGGCGTCAGAGATAGGGCAAGGCAATTAATTGGGATTCTTCAGCCTTGTGATGTTAGCGATGCCTCTGCTGCAGTAATAAAAGTTAACCAAACATTAAACGAGAAAGTTTTGAGGAGTTAATTGACTCAGCAGGTAAGTGATGAATGGCCGTTCTTCTTACCACAATCCTCCGCGGCAGGGAAAGGCGTCTATGAGTGACACGCGCCGCGCTGCCCTCTGGGAGGGAGAACCCTCGGCACATGCCCAACTCCGGCAGCCGCTTGACAATCTGTTGTTATTTAAATTATTTGTTTTGTGAATTATTCACATCCCGGACAGTGAGGGTTTTAGTTTCTATTCGATTATGAAGACCCGTTTTTGCCTTTCACCACTTAGTTTAAAGAGATGCGATGGGATTGTAGGTGGGATTACAAAATCATCCTAACATGGCGGCAGCCTTTTTCCGGTGTTCTACAAAGAGCAGTGTCTGGAGCGGGGCTGGGCAAGAGATGACTGTTGGAGGAGGAGAGCAAAGTTCTGGACGCATCTAACCGACTGTAGTGGAATCAGATGCAGGCACCGTCTCGAGTCCCAATCCTGGTTTAGTTGTTTGAGGCACTGGAAACCTCTTAAAATATAAACTTCAGCTTCTAAGTTCACTGGCAAGAAGGAGCATTTACTGTGCAGAGTAGTTTCACTCTTCATCCCTACTCTGCATTTCACCATTCACATGAGCGATGCTGTGAGAATCCTCACAGCTTAATATGTTAAACTGAAACATGAAAAGGTGACACATTTAATACTTGTTTTGGTGTGAGTTAGCAGTGAAATCATCAATTGCACAATGCAACTCTGCTATTGTGATATATTTGCAGCATGTAAATAAAACCCAGGAATACTTTCAACTTTGCTTTTCTTATTCTTCGGCTGTGCTCCCTGGTTGAGAACAATTAGATTGATATCATAAAGCAGCACCACATCTCGATATTAGAACATATAATGGTATAAATTCGGAGCAGGATTAGGCCAATCGACCCATGATGCCTGCTCCGCCATTCAATATGATCATCCCTGATCTGATTGTGGCCTCATCACCACATTCCCCGCTACCCCCGACAACCATTGACTCCCCTCTAAGTCTTGAATCTATCGAGCTCTTCCGTAAAAAATATCTATCGACTCTGCCTCCACCGCTGCCTGGAGAATATATTTCCAATATTAACCACCCTGTGAGAGAAAAAAAAAATCCTCATCTCCGTCTGTCATAGAAACATAGCAGCTGGGAGCAGGAGGAGGTGTGGACCATTCCAGCCGACTCCATTATTCAATATGTTTATGGCATATCATCTATCTCAACGCCAAGCTCATACATTCTCTTCATAACCCTGACGCCCGTAATAACCCAAAAAAATATCAATTTTGGCCTTGTTTATACTCTGTGACCCGGCCTTCACAGCCCCTTGTGTAGACATTTGCACAGGTGGACAACCCTCTGAGTGACGAATTTTTTCCTCTAATCAGTCGTAAATCGCCTGCCCCGTATTCCGAGGCTGCGGCACATGGTTCTAGACTCCCAAAACGATGGGGACCTTCACTGCATGAACTCTGTGTATCACTGTTAGAATTGTATACATTTCAATTGGATCCCCTTTCATTCTTCGAAACTCGAGTTATTCAGGCGCAGTCGAACCAATCACTCCTGAAAGAGCATTCCTGCCATCCCTGGAATCAGCCTCGTGAAATTTCGCTGCACCCCTTCTATGACAAGCATATCCTTTCTTAGGTACGGTGCCCAAAACTGCATGGAATACTCCAGGTGCTGCCTCACCAACGCTCTTTATAAATGCAAACAATCATCCCCACATCTGAACACAAACACTATTGCATTGAACACCATTTGGCTTTCTCATTGCTTGCTGTACCTGTCTGTTTACTTTAATTGACTGATGTACAAGGACATCCAATTCCATTTGTGCATCCATTTTCCCAATGTGCCACCATTTGCATAATAATCTGCCTTTTTTGTTTTTCAAACCAAAGCATATTTATTCAAATATTACTGCATCTGCCATGTGAATTACCCCACACAAAACTTACTTATCTAATTCACCCCGAAGCCCCCTTGCATCCTCCTCACAACTCATAAGCACGCCCAGTTTTGTGTCACGTGCAAACTTGGGAATATTGCATTCGGTTTCGACATCCAAGCCGTTTATACATATTGTGTAAAGTGGGAGTCCAAGCACTGATCCCTGTGGCACACCAAGTGTCATCGCTTGGCTTGCAGAAAAAAAGAGCCCTTTATTCGTACTCTCCGTTTCTCTTCTGACAACAAATTCTCAATCGATACCACGGATCCCTTGTGCTTTATTTTTTCCAGTCGCCACTGATGTGGGCCCCATGTAATTTAATTTTGCTAACTAGCTCTTCTGTGCGTGCTTATCAAAAGCTTACTTGAAATCAAAATATGTCTTATCCACATCTTCTCCCTTATGTCTTCTGCTAGTTACATCCTCAAAAATTTTCAGTAGGTTAGTTAAGCAAGATTTTGTTTTCATAAACTGGTGCTGAGCTTGCCTAATCATGTAAACAATGTCCAAGTGTTTTGTTACCGCATTTTAAAAAAAATAGATGCTGGCATTTTCCATACTTCTAATGTTATGCAAACAGGCCTTTAATTCTATTTTCCCCTCTCGCCTCATTTTCTAAATGGTGGGGTTACATTTGCCACCCTCCAATCTATCGAAGCTGCTGCAGAGACTATAGAATTTTGGAAAATGAGCACCAAAGCTTCCAATATTTCGAGTGCTCCTTCGTTTGACACTCCGGCTTGTAAATTATCATGAACTTTTTGGTTTCGCAACCTTTAACCCCATTAATTTCTCTGGTACCATTTTTGGACATAATACTGATTTCCTTCAGTCCCTCTCAATAGAAACTGGGTTCCTTTACATTTCAAGGAAATTATTTGTGTCGTGTTTTCTGAAGTCATAACCATAATATGTATTAAAATTTTCTGCCAATTGTTTTTTTCGCTATCATGACTTCCTCAATTTCTGGCGGAAAGGTGCTTACATTTATCTTTGCTAATCATGTCCTCCGCACATACTTATAGAAACGTTCACGGTTACATTTAATCTTCTCTGCAGGTTTACCCTCATAATCCATTTTCCTCTTCATCATTAATCTTTATCTGCACATTTCTAGAATTTTATGTTGCTCCCAATTCTCAGTTTGCTCCCTTTTTCTGGCAGTTGCATATGTCACCTCTTTGGGTCTCATACTGCCCCTAATTTATTTCGTAACCCATGGTTGATCCACATTTCCTCTTCTATTTTTACAGTTCTTAAACTAGAATCTGTGACAATTATTACAGTCGAATTTGTTCTTTCCGACAGACTGGCGCTAATAGAATTATGTACACAGGTTTTTCTTTGCCTGCAAATCAGGTAGATAGCTGAACAACTGTTTCTTTCCGGAGGAGCAAAGAATCGTTTATTTCGGAAAAGTGTCTGAAAAGGTAGTGTTTACACTGAGCATTATTTCTACCAGAACATCTCGACTGTTGTGTTCTGTAAGTATTTCGAACTGTTCCTAACTCTCTTCATTCACATCTCAGGGATACTAGTGTTCTATCGCAGCCCCTTTGTTCTGAGTTGCTTAGTTTCCTCATTTGATTTTGATTCCATCTGAGCAATTTATTCAGGATAGAATATTATATAACAGCAGAAACATATTCATGCAACGTTTAAAGATTTCAACTCAGGCTGTGCTGTGCTGAATTATCAGTGCAAAAAAAAAAAACACTTTTTTTTGTTTTCTGGTTCAGTTAATAGTTAAATGCAAAACTTCCAGGTGATGTGTAGTTTACCCTGTGTTATATTAATTGACAGACAGGCGGTCAGTTTCTGGCTGATGGATAGCTTTTCCTGGCCTTTTCGATTATTGTTAGTTGCTCGTTTGCCATTGAATTTCCCACCCAGGCTTCAATTCTTCTGCTGCGGGAATTGTCTTCCCTTCATTGCTTTCCTCTCAGTGCGACTATTGGAACACAATCCCAGCTACTGCTCATTCATACACCTGCTGCCTGTGTCATTACAATCAATCTCCGGCTAACACACCACCTGCAATACTCGCTGACCCACATTCTTCCCCGTTCAAACTCGATTTCAAAAAATTCTCCCATGGTTTCCATCCCCACCTTGTCCTGTACACATTATTTCCGTAATACTGTGCAGTCTACAGCTCCTCGGATTTTAAATCCCCCCAGGGCCCTGTCTCACCCACACCCTGCACAGCTCTGAGTTCCCACACCTCTGCCAGACAGAAAATCCCTCCATGGCCCTGGACCACCAACCTATTTAAAGCTCTGCAGTCCTACACCTCTCCCAGATATGCACGATGATCGAAGTCTCGTGCTGTTTCCTTTTTTTAATGCCTCCACCAGCGGTGACCGTAACTTCCGCTGCCTTCCACAAAACCTCTGAAATCCTTTTCCTAAACCTCTCGGTATCTCTTTGTTTCTTTCAGGCACTGCTTTAAATGTCCCTGCTTCTATAATCTGTTCATATCCTCCCCTATAACCCTGTTTTCTTGTGGTTTGCGGTCATTTTATTCGTGATATTACATGTGAATCGTTTTGAGATGTTTTGTCGTGTTTATTGTGCTGCGCCTATACAAGTTGGATATGCTACCTATGATATTATTTAAATGTATTATTGTCTAAACGTAGGTGTTTTTAAATGGATGATCTTTTTGCTCTCAGCATGGAATCTGACATTCAGCAATGAGCCGGTTTCCAGTTAGACGAGTTTACTTATCTCACTGGCTTTTATTTGTCTCAGGGCAGTCTAAATAGACAATTTATTTATTGGAGTAAGCAGGATTGTGTTATTTAATTGCCATGAAAACATTTGTTTCACGGTTTATTGAAATGCCTGATGTTCCCCGAGTGTCTATATATGCTGTGTACAATGTTCTGGCACTAATAGCCTAATGTATCATTCAGAACTGGTTTCCTTTCTCTGTGAATCAGCCGTCCAGTGAACTGAACACTTGTATTAGTAATGTATTCATTGATGCATTGTGATTTACATTAATCCTCTTTGAGATACCTCTCTAATTCACAGGTGCACAGATTGGTACCCGTTGGGTATCCCTACAGAAAAATGTATACTTGTCTTAGACTGATTTTAATGAACGTTCACTAGACTTACTCCTGTGATTGGAAACTATGTTCTGAATAGGGACGACGTGAACTAGATTCATATTCAGCAATGATTGGAAGAACAAGCAGAGATGACATTTAACTTTACAAATTATTAAGGGGATTGATAGAGTAAATATAGGAAGATGTCTCTCTGGTTAGTTGCCACGAACTATGGAGCAACTTTTCATTATTACAGGACGGCCTTTTAGGACTGAATTGATTTGCAATTACTTAACTCAAACGTTTTTGGATCGTTTATGTCTGTACACCAAGTGAAGGTGGATGCTGATTCGCCAATTATATTCCAGAAAAATATACACCATTATTGAATACTAAGTGGATGAAGGACGCAGGCATAATGCAGAAAATGGACTAGAAGTGGAAGATTAACTTTTGTCTTATTGAACGGTTGTTCAGTCTCTTTCGGCTGAATGGTTAATCGTGCTTCTATTTACTATGATCTTGTGACAATCTGTGTTCATGTGGCACTATGATGGACCGATTGCAGCAGAAACAATACATTATGTGTCTCACTTGCTTCTGGGTATAAATCATTGTCCTTTCTTCAGCATATTAAACACTGAGGCTGGAATAAATTCACATTCAGTGAAACATTAGAGTTACAATGCAGTTCATTCAGGAGCAGGAAGCTTTCCTCCACTACAGGGAATGGAATCTTCATGACTGAACCTCACAGAAGTGACAGGAAGCAAACATGCAGTTTTTTGAACACATTGTAATCACCGCAGTTAAACAATGTATAGAGTAGGTTCCTCAGAAACTCCGCTGGCCCTCAAGCCCCAGCTCGGTAACTCGGAGTCGGAGTGTGTCAATGCAGAAGACCTTCCTGCAGAGGCGATGCACGAAGAGAGTCCTGCTTTCCTCACATTCAATCAATCTGCAGTTTTCACAAGTAGGCTCTGAATGTATGTGGCAAAACCCCAAGTATTATTTGTAATGTTTCCAGGGGCAATGATTATATATTGCACTGGCCCGCAGGGAATACCACAGACTTTGCAATGCTTCCCTGGGAGTGAGTCAGTATTCACAGTGGGCCCCTGAGGTAGGTGGTTTCAAAATGAACAGGGGGTCCCCAGTGAGTACCCCAGTATTTTCATTGTGGCCCTGGGGCGGTGTGTCAGCGTTTACAGGGGGACCCTGGGTGTGTGTCAGTAGTAACATTTTGTCCCGGGTCGGGAGCGGCGGGGGGAGGGGAGCGCGGTGGTGTGAAGGCGTGTGTACCAGTATTTACTGGGGTTCCTCGGGTTTGTGCCAATATCTACAGGGGGTCTCTGGGTGTGTATCAGTTTCCATACAGCTTCGCTGTGTCCTGTTTCAGTATTTACAAGAGTCCCTGTGTTTGTGTGTTTGTAATAGCCGTTGGTCCCTGGAGAACTTTCCACACTTTTATTGGTAGTGCGAGTTTTTCTGCCTTTTCTTATGGATGTTTCCTTGGGGTGTGTGTCAGTTTTTAACAAGCTGCCCCAGGGGAAAATGCCAGATACGGAGAGCCACCCAGGGAGCATTTCCATAATTACAATTTATTCCCCGCCGACTGTCTTACTATTTTGATCTTGGAACGATTGTCATTTTTTACAGAGATAAAAACAAAAAACTACTGCGGATGCTGGAAATCCAAAAAAAAAAATACCTGGAAAAACTCAGCAGGCGTGGCAGCATCGGCGGAGAAGAAAAGAGTTGACGTTTCGAGTCCTCATGACCCTTCAGCAGAACTGAGTAAAGTTAGGAGAGGGGTCACCCCTCTCCTAACTTTACTCAGCTCTGCTGAAGGGTCATGAGGACTCGAAACGTCAATTCTTTTCTTTTTCGCCGATGCTGCCGGACCTGCTGTGTTTTTCCAGGTAATTCTTTTTGTTATGTCATTTTTTACAGGCTAATTTGATGAATCTGTCAGTATTTACCGGGTGACTCCGAGGAGTGCATAGTAGTCACAGGGGGTCAAAATGTTTCGTGCCAGTATCTTGTGAAGTACGTCAATATTTACAGATTATCCCCAGGTAGTACATCAGTATTTACAGATTATCCCCAGGTTGTGCGTCAGTATTTACAGGGGGTCACTGTGATTTATGTAAGTAGTAACAGGGTTTCGCTGAGGGGTGCGTCAGTAGTTACAGAGCACCGCCAGAGGGTGCATCAGTACCTACAGAGCATCCTCACTGTGATGAGAGTCAACAATGAAATGGGAGTGTATCAGACTTTACAGGATGAACTTGCGAATTCTGCCATTATTTATAGGATTGTGTGTCGGTATTTATAGGAGTCTCCCGGGATTGTGATAGCATTCATTGGAGCTCTCAGGGTAGTGTGTTTGTGTTCATTTGAACATTCGGGGCAGTGTGTCATTATTTATGGGGTTTCTCCGGGGAGCGTGTTGGTATTTATAGGTGATGTCCCGTGAGTGCGAACGGTTTTATTGGGACTATCTTTTGAATGAATCAATATGTATAGGGGCTCCCCAATGAGCGTGTGAGTATACAATGGGTCTCGATTAGTGTGTCAGCATTTATTGGGGAGCGCCGTTGAGCGTGTCATAATGTGTTGTGTCTGTCGGTGGAGTTTGTCATTTTGAGTTGAGTTTCTAGTGAGTGTGTCAGTATTCATAAGGGCTCTCGGGGGAGTGTGACAATATTTATACGGGGCCTCTGGGGAGTGTGTATGTATTTTTTTGGGACCTCCAGGGCTTGTTTCAATACAATATAAGGGATTTTTATGAAGTCTGCCATTATTTGACTGGTATCCCCGTAGAGTGTTTCCATGTTTACCGGGGATCTCATGAGAGTGTGAGTCTTTATAGGCGGTCTCCGGGGAATGTGTCAGTATTTAAATGGTGTCACCGAATATTGTGTCAACATTTACAAACGTAACCCAAGCTGCTGTGTCAGTATTGATAGATACTCTCGGGGGATGGGGGTGGGGGCGGGGGTGGGGGATGGGGGTGCGGTGTCGCCTCAATATTTATAGGGGTTCTCCGGGGAGTGTGTTGTTATTTATGGGGGTTCCTCCTTGAGTATGTCAGTGTTTATTGGGGCTCTGGGTGAGTATGTAAGTTTTTATTGGCTCTCCGCTGAGTGTGTCACTTTTGACTCTGGCTCTCTGGGGACTGTGTCAGTACTTCAAGGGGGTCACGGTTACGTTGTGAATACTTATTGGGGCTCCCGAAAGAGTTTTTCAAGTTTTAAAGTTTCACAGGGGGGTGTGTCAGTATTCGGGCTCTCCGGTTTCTGAAAGTCAGCATTTATTGTGTCCAGCTGAATGTGTCTGTGTTTATAGTGGCTCTTTCGGGAGTGTGTTCGGATTTATAGGTGAAATCTTTTGAAAGTTTCCCTATTTATTGGGTCTCAGGTTAGAGTGTCAGCATCCAGAGGGGCTCTCCGACTAGTGTGTCAGTGCTTAGTAGGTCTCTTATTTGTGTGTCGGTATTCATAAGGATCTCGTGGGAGTGTGTCAATATTTATAGGGTGTCGCGGGGGGGAGATGTCAGTGTTCAAAGGGGGCTTCTGGGGCATGGGTCAATACATTATAAGGGGTCTCTGTTGTGTCTGCCAGTATTTAAACGGGGTCCCCGGGGAGTTTGCCAGTGATTATAGGGGATCTCTGGAGAGTGTGTCAGTATATCTCTGGGGAAGGAGTCAGTACTTAAATGGGGTCACGGGGGAGTGTGTCAACATTTACAGCCGCATCCCCAGTCCGTGTGCAAGCAGTTATAGAAGTTTCACACGAGGTGTGCGTCAATAGTTATTTTTACTCTCGCGGGAGTATGTCTTTATATAGATGGGCTTTCCCGTGAATGTGTCAGTTTTTTTTATTGGAGCTCCGGTGAGTGTGTCAGTTTATATTGCGTCTCCTGTGAGTGTGTCAAATTTTCACTAGGGCTCTTGGAGAGTGTGTCAGTATTTCTAGAGGATCAGAGCCGACTGTGTCAGCCTTTAATGGGTCCTCGGGGGAGTGTTTTCAGAATTTTAGACGTTAAAGGGGATTGTGTCAGCAGTCATTTGGGCTCTCTTGTGCCTATGTGTTGGAATTTATTGCGTCCCCGGTGTCTGTGTTGTGCTTATAGCGGCTTTTGTAGAACTGTGTGAATGTTTATAGTGGATCTCCAGTGAGTGTGTCAACATTTATTGGGTCCCCGATAAGTATATATGTGATTAAAGCGGCTATCGGGGTAGTGTGTCAGTTTTTTAAGTGACAAACTGTGAGCGTGTACTATATATTCGGGCTCTGAATGGAATGTGTCAGTGTTTATCGGGTATTTTCAGTGCGTGTCAGTATTAATTGGGACTCCTGTAAGTGTATCTGTACATAACGTGGCTCTCGGTGGAGTTTGTCAGTACATATTGCATCTCCAGTGTTGTTTCTGTATTTACTGGGTCTCTCGAGAAAGTGTGCCAGTATTGCTCGGAGTTCCTGGGTGTCAGTATTTATTCAGCCTCTCCGGTGAATGTGTCAGTATTTATTGGGAATCCAGTGAGTGTGCCTGTATTTATTGTGGCTCTCCGGGGAGAGTGTTATTTTTTATGGTGACCACAGCTGGATGTGTAAGCATCTTTTGGGAATCGCGGAGTTATGTGTCACTGTTTATAGGGGATCTCCGGTATGTGTGTCAGCATTTAAGGGTCTCTGGTTATTTTGCCAGTATTTATAGGCGCTCTCGCGAGCGTTTTTCTGTATTTAGAGGGGCTCAATTGTGAGTGTGTCAGTGTTTGTAGGGGTTTTCCCCTGAGTTTGTCAATATTAATTGATTTTCCTTTAAGCGTGTCAGTATCTTTACAGGCTCCCCACGGAGTGTTTCAGTAGTTATTCGATTCTCCGATTAGTGTTTCTGTATTAAATCTGTTTCCACTGAATATGTCGGTATGGATGAGGGCTCTCTGCGGATTGTCTCACACTTTATAGGGGTTTTCGGGGGATTGTGTCAATATTAATTGGGAGGTCTCTGGGGAGCGTGTCACTATTTATAGAGGCTATCAGGGGCGTGAGTCGATATATTATATGGGGTATCTGGACAGCATGCCAGTTTATTTAAGGGGTCTCTGCGTAGTGCGTCTGTATTTAAAGGGGGTCACTGGTGAGTATGGCAACATGTGTAGCCTATCCCCTGTAATTGTGTTAGTATTTGTAAGGGTTTTTGGGGGAGTGTGTCTGTATTTATTGGAGCGTTTGGTGGTGTGCCAGTAATTGTTGTGTCTCCATGTTAGGGTGTCAGCATTCATAATGGCTCTCAAGACTGTGGGTCTTTATTTCCAGATGATCACCGATTAGTATTTCCTGGGGATTTCGGGGTAGTGTGCCAGCATTGATAGGGATTATCCGGTGAGTGTATCAGCATTTATTAAGTCTCTAGTAAATGTTTCAGTTTCTACACTGGCTCTAGGAAGAGTGCTCCAGAATATACAGGCGATCAACGGTGAGTGTGTCAGTGTTTAAAGGGCATCATCGATGAGTTTGCCAGTATTTAATGAAGTCTCCGCTGAACTTTTGAGTATTTGTATGGGCTCTAGGTGGATTCTGTCAGTATTTATTCGAGCCCTCCGGTGAGTATGTCAGTTTTTATTCTGTATTTGGTGTGTGTGTCAGATTTGATAAGGTCTCCTGAGGGAGAGTGTAAGTATTTATAAGGGTTCGCCAGGGAGTTTTTAGGTATTTACAGGGGGACTCTTGTGAGTTGGTCAGTATTAACAGGTGGTCCCTGGGGAATGAGACAGTATTTAGACGATGTCTTCGGGTAGTTTGTCACTAATTACTTGGGTTCTCTAGGGAGCTTGTCATCATTTACAGCTTTATAATCAAGTAATGTGTCAGTAACTTTGGAGGCTCATTGGTTATTCTGCCAGTCTTTGATGGGGCTCTCGAGGCAGTGTGTCAGTATTTGTTGGAGTTTCTGTGGAACTGTGTCCGTAGTTATTGAAGCATTTGGGTTCGTGTGTCTCCATTTCAGGGGGGTTTCCGGAAAGTGTCTCAGTATTTATTGGGTCAGTGGTGAGTGTGTCGGCATTTATTGGGACTATTGGGAGTGTATGCCAGCATTTATCCGGACTCTCGTTTTATGTGTCAGAATTTGCTGGGCCTCCGGTGAGTGTATAATTTTTTCCATGGAAAGCATAAATATCTTATAGGGGATTACCTATGACGGTGTCAGCATTTATTGAGACTCTCTGGGAAGCGTGTCAGTACTTAGAGGAATCTTGGGCAACGTGTCAGTACAGAGAAGGGGCCTCTGTGGATTGTGTCAGTATTCATGTAGTGTCTTCGGCAATGGTTTCAGTATTTAGATGTCTCCCCGAATACTGTGTCAATATTTGTCGTTTGCTTCTGGGAATGTATCAGTATGAAGTTGGGCCCCAGTTGTGTCAGTCAGTATTTATAGGGAGTCTCGGGGAATGTGTCAGAATTTATAGTGGGTCACCATGACTGTTTCTTAATTAATAGGGAATGACGGGTGAGTCTGTCAGTGTTTGGAGCGGATCACCTTTGAGTGTGTCAGCTCTTATTTGGGCTTTGGAGAGACTGTGTCAGAATTTATATGGATTTTCCGGTGATTATGTCAGTTTTTGTTTGGTCTTGGTATGTATGTCAGTATTGAAAGGTGTACTCAGGGGAGTCTGTCAGCATTATTCAGGCTCTCTGGTAAATGCGCCAGTAATTATTGGGTTTCAGGTGAATGTAAGGTATTGATAGGAGCTCTCGAGGTCGAGGGAATGTCTCAGCTTTCATAGGGGGCCTCTGTGCACTGGTTTTGTATTTATTGGGACTCTCTGGAGATTCCGTCAGTATTATTAGGAGGTGTCTCTGTTGACTGTGTCAGCCTTAATAGTGAGTATCCGGGGAGTGTACAAGTGTTTATAGATAACTTTGGGGAGTGTTTCTGTATATATAGATGGTATCTGTGGAGTGTTTCAGTTTTTTTTTAACGTAGCCTCGGGCGAGCGTGTCAGTATTTATTGGGGCTTGCAGAGGAGCGTGTTAGTTTTTATTGGGGCTTTCAAAGAAGCGTGTTAGTATTTATTGATCTTCCGGGCGAGTGTGCTGGTATTTTCTGAACAGTGTGTTTGTATTTATAGGTGACCTCCCATGATTCTCAGTATTTATATGGGCTCTAGTGGGAGTGAGTCAGTATTAATAGAGGCTATCTGGTGTATGTGTGTCATTTTGCTTTGGGTGTCCAGTAAGTGTATCAGTATATATTGGTACTCCTGGAAGATTCTGTCAGTATTTCCTGAGGACCACCGTTGATTCTGACAATATTTATTGGGGCTCTGGTGGAAGTGTGACCGTGTTTATGGGGAGTTTATGGTCAGTGAGTCAGCATTTATACGGGCACACGGGAGAGTTTATCACTATTTATATGGTCTCACCAGTCAGCCGAGTCATTGTTTAAAGGGGATCATTGTTGAGTTTGTAATTATCTTTTGGGCTCTCGAGGGAGTTGGTCAGCACTTATATGCAAGTTCCAGTGATTGTGTCAGCATTTATTTGGCATCAGATAAGTGCTTCAGCATTTAAACTATGCTCTCGGGGGAGTGTGCCAGTATTTATTCGGGCTCCCTGGTGAGTGCGTCAGAATTGAACATGGCTCTCCGGGGATTGTGTAAGTATTTAAAGGGGGTCTCCGGGGTGTTTATCCATATTTATTGTGGCTCTCTTTGGAGTGTTACAGCATGTAGATGTGATCTCTGTGGAGTGCATCTGTATTTAATGGGTGTGTCCTTTGAGTGTGTCCATATTTATAGCGGGTCCCTGGGGAGTGTATCAATATTTATAAGGATATCTCTGGAGAATGTGTCAGTAAATATTGGAGGTCTCAGGTGAACGTTTCTTTATTTTAGGGCACAAGGGGGAGTTTGTCGGTAATTATATTGTGTCTCGGGGGCTGTTTCTATATTTATAGTTGGTGTCCAGGGAGTGTGTCAGCATTTATTGGGACTCTCCGGGGATTGTGTCAATATATAGGGGATCTTTTTGGAGTTTTTCAGTATATATAGGAGCTCTCCGGGGAATGTGCCCGTATTCAAAATGTCTCTGCAGAGATTCTGTCAGTACTTAGAGGTGTCTCCGAATAGTGTGTCAGTTTTTATAGGTGTTCTGTGGGGAATGTGTCAGTCTTTAGATGGCTTCGGCGGTAGCGTTGTGTGTCAGTATTTGTAGAGGCATTCCAGTGAATGTGTCACACTTTATTGTGGATTTCATGGGAGTGCGTCAGTGAGTTTGTGAGAGTTTACAGGGACTCTCCAAGGAGTGCGTTTGAAATTTCTAAGTGACGTCCCGTGAGTATGTCAGTATTAATTAGGTGTCCGGTGAGTGTGTCATTCTTAAATGGGGTTCTCGTTGGGAGTGTGTCAGTATTAAATGCAGCTTTCAGTGATTGTGTCCCTATTATTTGGAGCTTTCAGGGTCGTGTGTCAATATTTATCGGGGCTCCCTGGTGAGTACTTCAGTATTCATTGGGTCTCCGGTTAGTTTGTCAATATTTATAGCGGCTCTCTGGTTAGTGTGTCAATATTAATTGGGTTTCCGGAGAATGTGGCAGTATTTATAGGGGTTATTGGCAGAGTGTGTCAGTATTTCTGGTGGTTCGCTGGCGAGTGTGTCAGTATGTATTCAGACACTCGGGTGAGTGTGCCAGTATTTATGGGAGCACAAGGGAGTGTGTATGTTAGTATTTATTTGGGCTCTCCAGTGAATGTGTCATTAATGATTGGGCCTCGGGCGTGTGTGTAAGTGTTTACAGGGGCTGTCCACGGAATGTCTCAGTATTTACGGAGGATCATCTGTGAAAGTGTCAGTATTTATTCTATTTCTGGAAAGTGGGTAACTGTTTATAGGAGGTCTCAGGGACTGTTGCCTTATTTATAAGGGTTTTCCGCAGAATGAGTCAGTTGTTATATGAATCTTTGGGGAGTTTGTCACTATTTTTAGGCCTCTCAGGGGAGTTTATCAGTTAATCTAGGGGGCCTCCATTGAGTGTGCCAGCATTTATTGGTGGTAGCTGGGCATTGTTTCAGTATTTAGTTGGGGTCTCCAGGAAGTATGTCAGCATTTACAGTGGTTCTCCAGGGGGCGCATCAACATTTTCAACTGTATCCTCACGTAGTGTTTCAGTATTTATAGACCCTCTCTGCTGAGTATGTCAGTGTTAATTGGAACTCTCGGGGGATTGTTTTTGTTTTTATTGAAGCTTTTGTGGGAGTGTGCCAGTATTTATAGGCACTGTCCATGGAGCGTCTCAATATTTACAGCTGCATCTCCAAAAAGTTTGTCAGTTTTAATTGGGGCTCTCTTGTGACTTTGTCAGTATTTATTGGGGATCTCTAGTGAATGTTTCGGTACTTTTGGGCGTCTCTGGGCAACGTGTCAGCTTTTTCAGCCATTCCCCAGGGGATTGTTTCTGTTTTTATAGTGCGGGTCCATGGAGTGTGACAGTATTTCTGATGAAACCCGGAGGGATAGTCTGTAATAATGGGGGCCTCCAGAGAATATGTCCTTATTTTTTGAGCGTCTCCGTGGTGCGTGTCTCTATTTTCAGCCATAACTCCAGGGAATGTGTCAGCATTTATATTGGCTCTTCAAGGAGTGTGTTGGTATTAATAAGTGAATTCCCGTGAGTGTGTCCGCATTTAATGGGAGTCTCCTGGGACCGTGTCAGTTTTAATTCGGATGCCCAATGATTGTGTCAGTTTTTATTGGGTATCCGGTAAGTGTGTGAGTATTGAAAGGGACATTAGGGGTACTGTCAGCCTTTATAGTGGGTCTCTGGGCAGTTTGTCAGTATTTAGGAGGTTCTCCGGGTTATGTGACAATATTTATGTGGACTCTCAAGGGTGTGTGTCCGTATTAATTGGGGTCTTTGGCTACTCTGTCTGCAATTACAGGGGGCAACGGGGAATCTGACAGCATCTATAGATGCGCCTGGGCCAATGTGTTGGTGTATATACGGGGCCTCTCGGGAGTTCCTCGCTATATTGTCGGTGTTTCCAGGAAGTGTTGCAGTATTCAAATGGACTTCCAGAGAAGGTGTCAGTATTTACATGCGGTCTTTGCAGAGTGTGTCAGTATTTAGCTGGGGTCACTGCAGAGTGTGTCCCGATTTAAAGACGTTCTCTGGGGATCATTTCATCATGTTCAGCGAAATCCCCAGGTAATGTGTCAGTATTTAAAGTGGCTCAATGGTGAGTGTGACAGTATTCATACCGGCTCACTGGCGAGAGTGCCAGTATTTATTCTCGCTCTCCGGTGAGTTTGTCAATATTTATCGTCGCTCTTGTGGCAGTCTGTCATTATGCACGGAATGCCTCTGCGGAGATTGAACAATCATTAGCTAAGAGACTGTGTACTGTCTCCACAAGCAGACAGTGAGCCGCTGCTTCTTATCCAGGGACAGCTCGTTCCTTTCTATTTGCTAACGAGTGTCAGACAGGATGGCGACTTGTGACATGACAGTTCCCTGTCAGAGGGAAATATCTAACCATCCACCAACGGCTTTGGAGATGGGTGAAGGAGGAGATGCAAATTATTATCTAGAAGAGCAGAGCGAGATAGAGAAAGATAAACTTAACATAAACTCAGCGAGGCAGGTTGTGGGGGGGGGGGGGGGGGGGGGGGGGCAGTATTATGAAACAGATATATGTAGAGGTGCAAGGAGAATGAGAAAAAATATTGCATTTCTATCCCATCAATCACAGCATCAGAACTTCCCAAATATTTCCACAGCCAATGTTAAAGTGTTATCAAGGATGTAATGCTGAAAGTGTGATAGCCAATCGGTGTACATAAAGCTCCCACTGAAGAGATAATGACCAGGTCATCTGCTTCAGTTATGTCAGAAGCAGAAAGAAATGTCCCAGCGAGTTATTCTGCACACAGACGCTGTGGGCTATCTTAAGGATTTGGAGATTAGGTAACCAGTAAAAACACAATAAAGATAGTTGGAAAATGAAATATGTGGAAAATGACAAGAAATTAATTTTACCCATTTTTAATTTATTTAATCTCAGCCAATGATGTTTATAAATCGCCCCAAGGTTAATCATTATTCAGACTTATTCACGGATATCAATTAAAACCAGCTATGGCAACACATTAAATCGTTGATTAAGTCACTCTTGGTCGCCGTTCGCGGACGCTTTTAATATGGCCAAGATGTAACCAATCCCTATATTTTGTGTTTGTGTGTAATAATTAACGACAGGATGTTTTCAGAACCCATATAAAGAGCTCCCATATTCTAAACATCGCATTGTGACTCTGAGGAACTCAACAGAAAATGTTGAATAGACTACTCTTGGTATTTGGTGTCTTGGAGATGATACAGCCATTTACTGTCGGATGGTTAGTCTACTCTCCGGAATACGCAGGTCAGTATATCTCTCGAGTTCCAACACATGGCGGCATTGAAAGGATCAGGCGGCGCCATTCTGCAGCCCAGGGCTCCTCGACCATTGAATTGGATCTTTTTTGAGCTGCACCCTGCCTCCCTTTACCAACTTTGTTTCCGTAAACTGAACATCCTTTCCTCAAAAGACCCAAAAGACCACTGTGTAATTGTAAAATATGGAACTGTGCTATATTTTGAATTATCCCACTATCTGCTGATTTTCCCTGCCATTCAATGTCCTTACTTCCCCCACCTCCATTTGTGGAGCCCCTCGGGACCATCAGCCGAAAACGCAATGCTTTTATTTACAACTATGGCGCTAAGCCCTACCTCACCACTGCACCTGTCAACGCCTTCACTGTTTCTCAAGAAACAGATTACTAGTCAACCATCCAATACTGGATGTGGTAATATTTGCTCCAAATAAATATCAGGATGTTTTCAGTCCCCACACCAAAATCGCCCAGCCCTTGGCGAATGTCCATGGCAAAACATTCCGCTATTTGGTGTCATATTTGAAAGCAAGAAGTGATTCACGCCACAGCCATACGTCATCCACATGACAAATTTGTTGGACCTTCGTAACACCGTGTGCATACCGGCCTCTTTTCATCAGTTACTGATATCCTCCAACAGATATTCCTCACCTCTGGAATTGTCCATTTCAACGCGATCCTGACTGGTCTCGCATTTTGAAACCTACATAAACGATGCTTCATTAAAAATGTTGCTGCGTGCGTGCTAACTTTGGCGGCTCTGTCTTTCGCCGCCTGGGCCCTAAGCGCTTGAATTCCACGACGATCCCCATCCTAAAATGTTCCAGCTCTTGTTCCTCCTGTAAGACGCTCCTTCAACCCTATGGCTTTGAGCAAATGCCTTGTCATCCGTCCCAGTATCTCCTCCCTTCGGCCGATGTCGACATTGGTTTGAGGAGACTCATGGGAGGCACATCGGGAGTCTTTAGTATGATAATCGGCAAATGTAAATATAAGTTGTTGTTGTATATTCCATAGAATGTTTCGGTTGAGTGTGTGTGGGGAATATGTTTCCATTGTTTTCGGGTGGCCAAATCGACAGTTCATCAATGTAAGTTTGTCACTGATCAATCCAATAAAGTTTTCAGAATAAGCATCTTTACTCAGAGAGTGGTGAAAATGTGGAGCCTGGGACTACAGGGAGTGGTTGGGGTAAGAAAAGTTGATGCATTTAAGGGGAAGTTGGTTTACCAAGAGTGATAACTGTACTTCTATGCAATATACATTCCCGATCACCCTTGCACAAGTGAAATGCTGACCCACACGGCTTGTTAATGTGCTGATATTCTCCCCCTATGTCCCACTCAGAATAATAGGCTAATGAAATATTCTTATGAACGTTTCAGCCGAGAAGTTCTGATGCAAGCGTTTTGGTGGGAAATGCCTATTCAAGCCTTGCTCGCCAGGCCAGATTCAGCCGACTAATATATTGTGTGCACCCAGACAAACATGCTGCAAGGATAAATGAATACAACAGGATGGATATATGTAACGTTATCTCCAATATCGCCGACAGAATCTACCTTTAATTCAGGTTTTGCTTGATCATGGAGAATGCATGGACCCTGACCCCTGACCCACTGCTTTCTCAGTTATGTGATTAAACCTTGCTGCATTGACTACTGCCTCTTCTTAGTATCTCATTTCTCATTCGGGTGCTCTGTCGACATATTGAATAGGAGGGCAGGTCAGAAAATAGCAGGGCCACATTGACATCTTGTAGTTCCAAAATACTTATACTCACAGAATGACACCTTCCTTCCAATTTCCCGGACTCCTCCATTAACATCCCTGGTAATGTTCTGCCCCATGGCAGGACTAATTTATCAGATGTGGCGGGACAGTGGTGTACGTTCATGATGTTTACTAGTGCTGCTGGGAAGGGTTTGAACTAGTTTTGCGGCAGCTTGCGAACCTGAGGGTAGATACAGAAGGGGAAAAGTCAAAAATGGTAATGGAAGGCAGAATATCAGTGAGCGAGACTGGACGGCAGAGAAAACCAAAAATTGAAAACAACAACGAGATTCTGTCAGTGTCCCAGGACATGAACTTCAATATAAGTAGTAGAGCAAATAAAGCGAACGAGCTGAGTTCAGATACAAACTTGACAGTATGGTATCATAGCTATAACAGAAACATGGCTTAAAGAGGGACAGGAGTGGGCTTCAACATTCCTCGCAACAGGCTTATCAGATGATATAGAGAGGGGGAGAAAAAGAAACATGGTGGCAATTTTGCTTCGATAAGCAATTACATCTGTGAGGAGGGATATAAAGATTACCATCTAAGGCCATATCAGTTGAGTTCAGGAATATAAATATATATGTTTAACAGCCGCACTACTGGGAGTGTAACATCTGCCCGAAAATAACAAGGGAGAGTTAGAATGGTCAATGTTTAGGAAAATCTCTGACAAATGACAGAAAATGGAGAAGGCATAGCAGGGGATTATAACTAACCAAATGGTAACTGGGGAAGTTTTAGTGTGAAAAAAAGGGAAGTGATAAAATTCTTAAGGAGCATTCAGGAGAACTTTAGGCCTCTATATATATATTTTTTGTGAAATCATTCATTGCCCATGGAAATTGCCTTTGAGAAGTTGATTTCAGAGGGTCCTTGAAATGTCAGCCACTTTCCTGTGGTTCTGGAGTCACATGCATATCACAGCAGCAGCTTTCCTTCTTCTCGTTGAATTAGTGCAACAAATGTTATTTTTTAATAACAGCCGACAATGATTTCATGGTCCTCATTATAGCATTTCTTAATTCCACATTTTATTGGCTATAAATGCACCAATCTGCCATGGTGGGATTCGAAACCTGACGATGATTCCAGGTACAATGAACTGGATGAAATTCTGTAGCTCAGGCAGAACTAATGTCTTAAATAACCTCAACCTAAGCTCTTTTAATTTGTACTCCTTGCCCAAAAAAATAACGCCCAGGACACAATAGGTTTCATTAACGGCTCTATCAAACTGTACTGCCGTCTTCAATTACTCATTCACGTACACGCCCGGGCCCCTCTGCTACTGCTTCCCCTTGAGAGTTCTACATTCTATTGTATGTTGGCGCAGCATGCTCTTCCTACCAAATGTTTATAAAACTATAACCAAATTATAAAATTTTACCCTGTGCACCGAAGTGCAGGTCATTAATATGTTTATTAGGAAAAGGCTCCCAACAGAGGGTCTTGCAGATCAGCACGAAAATCTGCATGAAAAAGAGAACAATTATGTTTACTGTCGCGGAAATCGGAGTAAACACTCAGGCCCAGGAGGTTTGTCTCGGAAGCCTTTATTATTCGTGATATCACGGAGAGCCCAGTAGCATACAAGGTAGCTAGCTGACACTCTGAGGAAGCATCAGAGCACACACGTATTTATAGTAGAAAATGTACATATCAAAGAGCTTGAAGGTGATAAGACTGTCTAACTTTAATTGATCAATTAAATTGAGAATCATTGTCACACAATTAGTCTATTCTAAGTTTATGACTATACAGGATATTGGGCAAGCTCACGTAGTAATAAAAAGTGAGACAGAGAATAGGTAACCATGCTTGACCTTATCTTTAGTGCTAGGAGGTGTACAGTCTAGATAACAGATGCCCATTGCTTGATCCTGTCTCCTTGTGTTGGGGGCAGAGATCCCAGCCCCGTCTCAAGGACTCCAGGAAGGCTGCCCATGACACTCCCATTTCTTCCCTCCTGCTCAATTAGCTGGCAGCAGCAGGTGTACCTGCTAGAACAAAAGAGGGAACTGTGCTGTAGTATTCCACTATGTTGCTAACTGTTTAACCCTTAGTTGAGCTGTAGATGTATTTTATTCTTCCACAATCCCTCCTTATTAATCTTTCAGATTAATACCAATGAGGAATAGTATCTTCATCATCATAAGGGGGCTCATAACCATAAGGGAAAGGCCGATCCCTGGCAGGGTAAACCTTTTCTCTCCACCAGTGGGTTTCGCTGGGTCCAGTGCACATCAATTGAGGGACAACTGGAGCTCCTCCTAATCCAGTAGAGACACTATTAATAACCTGGGAACAGCTAATCCGCAAATCAATACATGCAGAAAACCCTATAACACATGCTACGACCAACCCAATTAAAACATATAGTAACCAACTTCCCCAACCGGAGAACCAACCTAGTATTACAGACCACCAAGAATATTTTTTATAAAAATTACTGAAAACTTCCGTTTCAATACATAATACAAGTTAGATCACTTGGTAACAGCTGCTATATTGTTGCCGGACAATGTATTTTACAGTGAGTGCCGTGCACCCAGTCTGCCTTCCCTTTAATCTCCAGGGCCGTTCGAGTTGTTAGCAGCAAAAGGTAGCGTTCTTTCCACCCTCTCATGCAATTCAGCTGCTGTTTTGCATAGAGGAAAATGAGTACAAATCCAACATTTAGTCTGATGAACTTGCGAGGTTACGGCCTGCATTGCTTGAACCGCAGAATTGGTATTCCATGCCCCCGCAAGGACCACGCAGGACAGGATCCAAATCAGAGTCAGCATTCCGACGGCTCAGTTAAAGTTCTTGCACAAGCACTTCTGTCCGAAGTCAGCGTCCGCTTGATGTGCGATGCGTGGATCCACAAGGGCGTCCTTCAACCTTTACGGCCATATGGGTGGTGAGCAGGACTTGGAAAGGCCCTTCCCATCGAGGTTCCAAACAGTTCTTTCTCCTGAAGGTCTTTACCAGGACTAGGTCCCCGGGCTGGTATTGATGGCAGTCATCAATTAGTGGGCTTTTTCTTAGCTTCTACTATCTGTATATGCAAGCTCTTGAGAGAATTAGTGAGCACTGTAATGTAATCATTCCCTCATCCATAGCGTTGATGTCCATTTCCCTAGCAGACAAGGGTGGGGTCACTGGGAGTCGCATAAGACATCCCAATACAACTTCATAAGGAGAGAGGGAGGTGGTACGGTTAGGGTGAGAGTGCATAGCCATGAGCGCCAAGGGTAGAGCTTCAAGCCATTTCAAACCAGTTTCTTCACATAATTTAGTTTGTTTTTCAGAATACCATTTTGTCTTTCCACCGCCCCAGTAGACTGGGACTGGTATGGGCAGGAAAGGTCATAGTTGCATTGTAAGGCCTTCGACAGTTCCTTTATCACTTTAGCAGGGCCTGCACAACAGCATCATTTCGTCGGGTGGGATACGCCTCCACCCATCGCGAGAACAAACATACTAGAACAAAAACATAATTATATTCCATACATTTAGGCATTTGTATAAAGTCCATTTGTAGGTCTACAAATGGGCCCCATGGCTGGGGTCCCGTACCAGCAGTCATTGTGGGCGTCTTGCCTGGGTTATGTCATTGACATAGGTATGACAGGTATTACTAATACAATGCCTATTAGCATATTACTATTCACTATACATTCAACATTCATTTTATATACGCGTGTTAAACCTCTGAGCTGGCAACCGGTCAAGTCATGATTCTTGCATCGTGAGAGATTCAATAGATGCTCATTAGTTACCCATGAGGGGACTACCCCTTCTTTAGTCAGTCTTAAATTTTCTTCTGCTTGTTCCAGTGCCCATGATCCATAGGGGTTGCAAACATCATTTATGCTCGCTTTGTCTGAAATATATTTTCCTATTTGAATTAATTTATTGATAGTCCCTGCATGACTTTCGAGCACGGTAGCCAGGCTTTGGATTAACCAATGATGTCCCTATATTGAATATCGTAGCAGCATCATTTATCAGGCAGCGCTTAACGCGGTTCCCTCCCATGCCTGATCGCATATCACCACTGAACTGAACTGCTTCAGTCATCAATTGGCACCTCAGAGCCGTATAGAGTGCTTGGTTATGGGTTGAGTACCATTGGGGAAGTCGACACCGGATACATTCAAGACTACGTGTACCAGCTCATGGTGTACATTATCATACAAAACTTCTGATTAACCAGTACCGAACCATTCGCCGGTACTGGATACATAGTCGGACAAGGTGGATCTGTCGCTGTGGTTTGAGGGGCTTCAATTATCTCTACTGAGACTGTGAAAGTAGATGTGGGTGGTGGTTGGGTATTGGCGGACCTCCCATGCTCGATCTCATTCAAACCCTTACTACAATTTGAAAGCACTTGTTCTCCTACTGTTACATTTATCATTCCTCGTTGCGAGTCAGTCGGCCCTGTCCGTGCTGTACCAAAGTTCCTCCTGTGGTGCGGGATGAGCAGTGATGATCCACGACCTTGATGGCAGTACTGATAGGCCCACGACCAGGATCGTAGATCTGTGGAGACATTAACATCGGCTGCCGTTCTCTGGGTTACCGCTTGGTCAATTGTCATGTATCTTTAACTGTGTGTAATGCCTCCATTTACTTCCCGTTCTCATATCTACAAGTGCGCATGTATCACCTCCATAATTATTTGGTATGGTCCATTGTTGCTCTTTGGATTTGCCTGTTTCCATATCCTAAATCACCTGTCGGTCTCTGACTTCCTCTCTCCACTCATGTAATTGCCTACTTAATTCCCTTTCATTGTCCTGTATTTTCCTTTCTGTTGCCCTACACCTCCTACCATAATACCTTCAGGTAATTGCATGGCCCTTACCTGTTATCATTTCAAATGGGGTGAACCTGGCGCTCCGGCTTGGGGTAGCCCATGGCGCATTAGAATATTCAGCTGTTCCCTGTCTCTTGATTGATGTTTTTTTTTAAAGTTCAGTTCATCCTTTCCAGCATCCCTGGACTCTGGGGGTGGTAAGGAATATGGAATTTCTGTTTAACCTCCATAATATTACACACTTCTTTAATGTCTCTCCCTGTGAAGTGAGTTCCCTGATCTGAATCCATTTGTGTAAACTCCTTCCAGTTTACGCCCTCCTGCTGCTGTCTCATGTCAGGCCTCAATTCCTTAAACAACTCAACAATGCACCTTCTTATCCTATCTTTCAATGGCTCAGTATTTTCACTTCCAGTGATAGTTCTCTCTGGGAACCGTATAACTGTGCCTGTCATCAAGGTGTTAATCCTGTGGTTTTACTTTTTGTAGGCAGGCACATTAATATAGTCAGTAATACATCTATTTAGCCTTTTTCCAGCTTTCCCTTTACCTCTAAGTTTTCTTTCCTGACCATGATCATCCTAAAGTTCTCTGGAGTTCAGTTTCTCTATTGTCTTGATTGTTCAAAATGTTTCCTTACTCTTTAGGCCATATTAACTATTCCATTTCAACGGGGATCTCCATCTCTAGATCTTTGCTTATCTCCCCCTGTGCAGTTCCAATGCCTCAGTTGATGGCCAGATTATCAAATTCATTTCCCTTAAAACAGTTTGTACATTATGTCATCTTTCCCTGACTCATTCTGCTACTTGCCTCATACCATATTACACTTGCAACAGCTACCATCTTATCTTGTTCAGGTTACCTGGAGAGACTTTAAAATATTCTCATAACAGTTTTAAAAACAGAAATCAGGTGTTGACAAGTTTTGCTTCCTTTTCTTCTTCTCAAAGATTTTATTGTCTTAAAAGAAACCCACTAAATTGTGTCTGACCCTTTTCTTTTAGAATTATCCCAGATTCATTAACTCGGCCAAAAATTGGATTTCTGCCAAACTTTGCCAAGGTCTTGAGCTTAGCTTCATATTTTGGGAACAAACTTACAAACGCAAAAGCTTGCAGCATTTGAATTGGTGCCAATTGTTGTCAGACCTTTTAAATGAAAATTCCCTTTTGAAAACTTTATCAAGAACCAAACCTCAAATTTTTGAACTTAGTAAGAACTGTAATTTACACTATCAAAATTAAAACAACCTCTTTTTCATTTGTAACGATCTGTATCCAAGTTATAATTTCCGTATGTTTATTGACACGTTATTTATCTTAAATAGCATCCTAGTCATTCAAAAGTAACCTGTTAAATTACACTGCAGTTTACATCTCTAGATTATCCCCAATTCAAATTTCATTGTTTTTGGGAAGCAGATTTCCTTAAATATGTAATTCATCTCTTCATAAGAAACCCCTTTTTATCCATTGGAACCACCTAGACCTTGTGTTTATGTCTTTTCGTTTTCCTAGAATCTTTCTGATTTTCAAGTAATTTCTTTTTCTCAGAATTTTAGAATACTGACTCGTATGTATTAATCCCAATCAGCTTGGAAGCTGATGATACGAGTTATTCCCTACTAGTCTGCAAGGGGGGTGGTACAAAGGTTGGTTCATCTCATACAAAGGCAAGACCTGTTTTATCTTTACACTACCTTCAAATTACGATTTTTCCTAGAAATCTCAACTCAAACCTTATACTCAAAACTTTGGAGTATTTGAATAAACTTTTCCTTTAATCTAATATGGGGCTTTCGACTCAAGTGCTCAACTACACACACAAAAGACAATTCAGGGATGAACAACTACACACACACAAGACAATTCAGGGAAGAAAACACGTTAAAGCTCACATACAAATGCTTCATTGCACACAAACAATCACATAGATAAAGGTATGTATCGATACTCCTGCAATATTGAACTTATCTCTAAATGAAGCTTCGAGTAGCAGTGGGGGGAACAAAGGGATCTTGAAGGCTCCACCTATAGGGACCTTCAAACTGACGAATACTCACATTTTCCCTGCTGCTTGCAAATTGCTCATTAACCCCCTAGGGGTACCCTCTCTCTCTCTGTCTCTCTTCAGCACAAACAGCCCTTGTTACTTAGGTCAATTCATTCTTTTTTTTTAAGTTACAGAAAATTCAGTAGCCGAATATCTACCTCCCTTAAAACATATTATAATTGCTCAAATCTGTCCCGATTAAAATTTCCAGCTGGTGGGAAGCTCTCTCCTTTACTTTGAGTCCAGTTAACCCAATCAGAAACATATTGGACATTTTCAGGACCCGTAATGGACACAAATGAAAAACACAGAAATTACTTACTTTTCACCTCCAGGGGACTCGAACCCTTGGGTGTACTACTACTTTTTTTTTTCGTTTTCTTACCCATCTTCAAAGTTCCTGATTTAAGCTCCGGTTTCGCCGGTTTCGGTTTGTTCTTAGTACTTTGAGAAGCGGGGGGAGTGGCAGAGCCCGCTCTGCTGTTGCGATCTCCCATTTTTCTGAAAAGAAAACACAACTAACAGCGCGGCGCATTTCCTACCCTATGCGCTCACCGGTGTTTAAGAATTCCTCAACAATTCCTCCAAATCCTTGGGTTTTTCAAATCTTTTCGGTCGGTAGCTACCCTTTTTGCAAGCACTCCCCCTTTCAGCTCGGATGATTGTTCGTCCCCCTTTCACCTCTCCAGCTTAAGAGTTAGCTGGGACGCTATTTAACTGCACTCCCCCTTTTCAGCTAGGATGCAGTTCGCACTCTCCCTAACTTGGGAGAGGTATTCCTCCCTTTTTTTCAGGGAGGGTTCTTTTTTAGAGATCTGACGGCCCAGGATATCAATCACCTCTCTAACTTAAGAGGTTACTGGACTTCAGTCGGATCCCACCTTCGTCGCCAATTTGTCGCGGAAATCGGAGTGAACACTCAGGCCCAGGAGGTTTGTCTCGGAAGCCTTTATTAATCGTGATATCACGGAGAGCCCAGTAGCATACAAGGTAGCTAGCTGACACTCTGAGGAAGCATCAGAGCACACACGTATTTATAGTAAAATTTGTACATATCAAAGAGCTTGAAGGTGATAAGACTGTCTAACTTTCAATGATCAATTACAGTGAGAATCATTGTCACATAATTACTCTATTCTAAGTTTATGACTATACAGGATATTGGGGGAAGCTCACGTAGTAATAAAAAGTGAGACAGAGAATAGATAACCATGCTTGACCTTATCTTTAGTGCTAGGGGGTGTACTCTCTAGAGAACAGATGCCCATTGCTTGATCCTGTCTCCTTGTGTTGGGGGCAGAGATCCCAGCCCCGTCTCAAGGACTCCAGGAAGGCTGCCCATGACACTCCCCTTTCTCCCCTCCTGCTCAATTAGCTGGCAGCTGCAGGTGTACCTGCTAGATCAAAAGAGGGAATTGTGTTGTAGTATTCCACTATGGTGCTTACTGCTTAACCCTTAGTTGACCTGTAGATGTATTTTATTCTTCCACAGTTACCCCTTGTCAACCTATGTTGTATCCTTGTTCACATTTGCCCTCTTATTCCATGAACTATAACTTTGCTCACAGCGCAGTTGTTCAGCATTGTATTAAATTAATTTTTTTGTAATCAATGTATACAACACGAACAACTTTTCCTTCATGAACACAACAACAGAAATTGCTGGGGGGGAAAAAAACTACTGCTCTGTGAATATCTTTGGAGAGAGAAACAAAGTTGGCGTTTCGATCCCGTATGAATCTTCTTAAGAACTTCAGAGTCATGCGGATCGAAACGTCAACTCTGTTTCACTCTCTACAGATGCTGTCAGGTCTGCTGAGCTGTTTCCAGCATTGTCTGTTTTTGTTTATGATTCCCAGCGTGTACAGTATTTTTCTTTGATGTTATTGCCCTCATCAACCGTCTAGTTACATCTTCCTTAAAAAAATACCCCTACAAGTTAGTTAAATAATATTTTGCTTTAATAAATGAATTCCGGCTTGACATAATGACCCCACATTTTTTACACGTGATCGTTACGTTTTCTATAAGATTTCCCACTATAGAAGTAAAACTGACTCTCCAGTATTTTCTGGAATTATGTTCTCGCTCTGCTTTGAACACGGGTGTGAAGTTTGTAATTCTCCACTCCTCCAGCACCACCCTTGAGTCTAACGAAGAGTTAATAGTTTTGGCTCGTGCGTCTGCAATTTCCACAGTTACATCCCTCACCGTGCCTGCATGCATCTCATTGATCTGGTGACTTGGCAACTTTAAGTACAGATTGCCTATCCAATATGACATCTGGATTTATATAATTGCTTCCAGTGTCTAATTTACATTGTCTCTCACAGTGACCTAGAGAGAGTTATGGATCTAGTGGAGTCAAGAACCACTTTCCAGTTCCTTTTTTATGACTACCAGTAGCCCAGCCCCTATCTCCCTGAATACTCTTCAGCTGATGATTAACCACATCTGTAAATTTTCTATTCACCAAGCTCTCTTTCCACACAGATGCTATGAAGCCAGCTTTTGCTCAAACCCTGTAACCCGAAACTTAAGCAGCTTCAACTGACAGCACTTCGTGCAGAAGTAGTTATACAGAACGACTTTGAGTCCCAATATCTTCCCGAAACTCTCAAGGTTGACACCAACATACCAGTTCTCTGTTTATTAATAAATAACCATGTTACTGCCAACTGATTCGTTTAACTAGCCTGGCTTAACTATAAACTAACTAATTTATTATTGTTTCATTTATGTTTAACCTGCAGGTAATTTAAACACAATTGCTACTCACCGGCCAATCAACATATTGATTCCATGCGATGTCAATGTTTGACTATTTTTTTCAATTTCTCTCCAAGTTCTTCGCAACTCAAACTCACACTGCTACACGAGCGCTGGAGCTCTCACGGGTCAGTTTCATTCCCGGCTTCTTACTGGGATTAGGATTCATCCCTAAGTTATTTGTTGAAAATTTTGGAACATTTGTAACTCCTTTTCAAAGAACATCGGATGGTTGAGGTTTTTACATCCAATGTCTACACTTTTCCATTCTTTCAAACCCTAATTTCTGCAGAGTAAATATTAAATTTTTATTGTAATATCATAGGTTTGAAAAGGGTTAAATTAAACTTTTTATTCAGTAACTGAAATTAATCTCAATCTCCATGGATTATAATTGCATCAATGGCGGGTTTCTCTCTTCTATTAACAAGAGGCTGTCTTTTTTATCAGTGTCAGCGGGAGCATCACAACCAGCATGAACATGAAACCGCTGCTCCGTAGACAGGGAGAGCTGAGAAGAGAAGCTGAGAACAGTATATTGGAATGTTACAACAACGGATCCGATTCTGATAACAATTAATTAGAATGTTGCAATAACCAATCTGAATCTGTGACAATTAATTGGAATGTTACAAAAAAGGCTCAGAATCTGAGATAAGTCGATTGGAATATTACATCAATGCTTCGGAATTTGAAGTGATTGGAATGTTACAGCAAGGGACAGGCGTTACTGAGGCGCTTAACCTGTTCTTCACATTTTATGAATTGCTGTCATTAACTCACAGGATCGATTATGCACTTTAGGTGATTCAAGCGGGTTACGATCCATTCCTGGCTTTTGTTGGTGTCCCTGGGAGTCCTCTAATACAGTTATCAATATTATAAACTATGGTTAACTGCATTATAGTTCTTTTAATTTAAATTTTGAAACTGCTGAAGCCACTTATTCAGTTCTGGTCACCAATAGAGTTCTCTATCCATTGACTGCAGTTCCATCTCTTGTGAATATGTAAGGCTGTACCAAATTGTTCATTATTTCCAAAGCTTCCTGTTTGAAACTGAATTGATTTCTGAACGCATATCCTCTTCATCCCGAACCCTGCCCTATTCCACCTGCATCAAATCACCCCCCTCCATTTCAGCCTCAGGTCAGCCACTGTATAAATCCTCACCTGTGTCTCCATTAAATCCAGACACTACAAATGCAATGAAATCTTGTTAACCCGAACATCTATAAACCTGCATAATGCACAGCCCAGTCGAAACTCTGCTGTCCAAACTCACACTGAATCCTGTTTAACCAATATCCCTGCGCTTTCTGACCTACATTTTTTTCCGATGCGCCATGTCCCCAATTTTACTGCTCTCATTTTTGTATCACTCTGCTGCTTCGTCTTTCTTATTCGTCCGCTTCCCTTGTCGTTTTCGCACATACCTTCAGGTCATTGCTTTAAGTTTTTAACCAATTACCTGTTTGAATTGATTTATGTATTATGCCTGTATCGCTCTCTGGCCGAGACTTTCACCTCCAAGCTGGGGCAGTGTTGCCGGCGCTAATGATGCTGAGGCGCAGGAAATGGTAGGAGCGGCATCGTCAGCCACGCCTGAAGAGAAAAGTGAGTCCATTTTCAACTCGGTGTCACAAAATTTGAACAGAGATTGGGTAGGAATATAACGGATTAAACCCCGAAAGTGGATGGCCGTGGGCGAGGATTATGATCAAAACTGAGTGGGTTTGCAATATGTGCAGATGTTCTGACTTCATTTCTTCGTTTGGAAGTTGGTGGATGTCCTGTGGATGATTTTCTGGGCGTTGTGCCGTGGGCTGCTGATACACTGAGTGAGCCAATAGGAATTAGTGACCCGAATTGGATGATGTATACGGCAATATCTAGATTAGTTGAATGCAACATGACTGATCAATGGAGCAGAACCGGCATGGTGGGGAGTGGGGGAACTCTGTAAAATCGGAGGGGAGGTAGAGGTTGTTGTGTAATGATTATGCACAGTACATCATGTTGGTGAATGTCCATTACCCTGGCAGCAGCCACGATATGTTCATTCTAAAGATTTCAGCCATTTAGTCCCCCTTCCACTTCCACGGAGAAACAAAGGGATTTGAATGCTGCACAATCGATGCATGGCTCACAACCCCGACAAATCAAAACTCTGCTCCGTCAACAAGCACCCTGAAAAATACATTTGTGCATTGAGAACAATGGAGCCAGCAGGAACATGCAGGAGCAGAACGGCTGTGAGATGAAGGATAGTTCCAGCTCCCTGAACCATTCAGAATAAAGCCTCCAGACACACCGGAGCAGGTGTTCAGGTTCATGCAGTTCTGCTGCACCCTTCATATCACCACCATCTTGAGGACACAGGCATTTCCACCAGGAAGCCGGATGCCACCTCAGAAGGAGGAGGCAGGGAAGGCATTTACTTCCACACGAATAGATTGTTGGAATGTGCATACAAAGACCCTTGTGTCCATAGGACAAATTCCAATTACCACCATGAATCGCCCATCCCCACTGTTACTTCCATCTGAGACTCCAGATCACAGCTTCCCCTTCTCCTCCATCCTGTAATCAAACAATACAAACAGAAATAAAATTTATTAAGTAAAATTATTTTATTCATTTATACAAATAAATCTGCAATATTAACTTTAGCGCCAGTCTTACTGGTTGCCTCGAATTGACTAGTCCTCACACAAAGTGCTTTCCCAGTGAACAAAGCTTGGCAGATACAAGGCTCATTACTTTCATTCGGGGAGGCAGCAGATTGTATTTCAGCACACCCTGGAGCAGCTCTGGGGCATAAGGGCGTAGACTCAATATTTGGCTCTTGAATTGGAAAACAGCATGGATGGCTGATGGGCCAAAGCAAGGGCTCTGGCAGACTGGCAGTGAAGGAGGATAACTTGATATCTGTAATTTACCTGTAATAGGTCAAGGTAATAAATGGCCACCCCCAATTCCTCTGGATCAGGTTTGAGAGTTTGAATGGCTTCCTATTGTTTCTTTGAAAGAGGCTCTAAGGGCTGATTAGCCTCTTCCTGGTTTTGTGTCACAGGCTCGGGGCGCTGAATGGCCTCCAACTGTTTGTGCATCTAGTTGGCACACTCCACTGCCTGGGCAACAGGTCCGAAGTTGTAAATGGGATTTTCCTATTCCAGTGAAATAGGCCTGTGGGGCTAAATGGAAAACACCTGTTCCTGTGCAACTGCTTCCAGCGGCTGGATGGACTCTTCATTGTGCTGTCACTGGGCCGAGTGACGGAATGGCATCCTCCTGAGTCAGTAACAGAGTGTTGAGGTGCTTAATAATATATTCCTTTTTCTGTTTAACAGACAAGAGCGGCTGAATGCCCTTCTCCTGTTCGTGTATTAAAGGTTTGTGGTGCTGAATGACCTACTCCTGTTTCTGCGTAACAGCCTTGCTTTGCTGGCTGGCCTCATCCTGTTACTGTTTCCAACTCCAGAAGGCTGATCGGCCTCTCCACTTCCCGGGAAACGGGTGCGTGCTGCTCAAGGCCTCTTCTTGTTCTACAGAGACAGGCTGAGGGTTTGAGCGGCCTCACTCTCTTTATATGTAACCAAAATGCCTCTGAAAGGGAACAGTAATAGATCATTCAGCTTGTTAAGGTTCCTACAAGGAAGCAGCAGGAGGCCATTCCGCATCATTAAACTTTTACATATGAATTGGAGAACATCATCTGGTCCCTTGTGGCTTTTACCGTGGACCAGGAGGAGGTTATTCCAACTGAATACATTGTTAACAGAGATAGAGGGGCAGTTCAAACTTAGGAGGAAGTAAAACAGGAACAGCCGGAGACTATCAGCTCCTCGAGTTTGTAACATTTTAATGGAGGAGGATGGAATACTGGAAAAGGAGGAGGTCATTCATGTCCTCCCACTCTTAAGGCCTGTACTCTTAAGGCCTAATGGCTTCAAACAGTTCTTTTCTAGCGGATTAATCTGTTTGAAGGACTCCTCCCTGCCCCTGTGTAACAGGCTAGAGGGTCTGAATATCCTTCTGTTCATATTTAATAGGCACGAGGGGATGAATAAGGGAAACTTGATCATTAGTAACAGATTCCAGGGACTTAAAGGCATCCCCATGTTCTCCCCTAAAAGTCTCAAGGGAATGAACATTCACCTTCATTTCTTATATATCAGTTTCATGTGGCGGACTGGCCTCCTCCTCTTCTTCAGTAACATACTGGGGCTGGGGTTGGGGGGGGTGGGGAGGGGGGGCGTGCGTGGGAGAGGAAGGCTGATTTGCCTTTTTTTTCTTGCTGAAATGGGCTAGAGGGGTGAATGGCCTTCTCCGCTTCCCATCCAAAAGGTTGGGGAGACAGAATGGCCTCTTCCTGTTGTGCTGCAACGGGCTCCAGTTGATAAATGGCCTCCTCCTGTTATTTAGAAGCGAGCATCAGTGTTTGAATATCATCTTATTGTTCCTGTGCAACAGGCTAGATTTACTAATTGGCTAAATTCGTCCTCCTGTTCCGACCAGCATGTTTTGTGGGCGAAATTGCCACCGCCTATTTCTCTGCATGTCTGCGAGCTGACTATCCTCCTGCTTTTCAAGATTTATAACACAGAATAAACAAACCAAATGTCGTCCTTTTGTTTCCATATCACATGTTTGAGGGGCTGAATTGTCGCTTTCTGTCTCTATGTAATCAGATAAACAGGTTCAATGTGTCCTCCTTTATCTCTGTAACACGCTTGATGGGTTCAATAATCTCCCCTCATTTCTATGTCAAGGGCTTGAGGGCTTCAACAGCCTCTCTGGTTCTTCTGTAAGAGACTCAAGGGGCAGAATGGTCCCTCATTCTCTCATGTAGCTTTTTATTCAATATTCAGAAAGGCCACCTCCTGCTCTCCTTTAACAGCATCTATGGTCAGCTGCTCCAGTGTAACATCTTCGAAGGTTTGAATTGCTTCCTGCTGTTACTTTGTGAAAAGTCGATGGCTGAATGGCCTTCTCATCTTCCTGAATGATTGTCTCGAAGGGACGAATGACTCCTGCTTTATCCGTGAACATTGTGATGAGGCACAGCGACCTCCTCCTGTTCATTGTAGACACAGATTTGGCGAAAAGCCTCCGACTCTCCTTGCATACAGGCACAAGAAAATGTAAGGGCCGGTCCTTTCCCCTTGTAACATATGAGAAAGAGAGAGGTAAAAGGGGAGGGAGAGAGAGAGAGAGAGAGAGAGAAAGAGAGAGCCTGAATGGACTTCTCATGGTACTTTCAGTGCCGTCCATTTTTCCCATTGTTAAACCATTTTGAGCCTGGAAAATTTCCCTCACCCTTCAGTGGGAGATGTCAGCGTTGGGACATCGGAGAGGCGTCTGTGACTGGGGCTTGGATGTGATTGTGACAGCGGGGTGTAGGATTGAACTGTCAGGGGGTGGCATAGAAATCCGTGGAGTGGTGGTTGGGGGAGCGGTGGAGGATGGGTGGGGGACGGATTCGCCTCCGAGAACCAGTGGGTGGATGGGGAGTAGAAAAATGTGACAGTGAGGAAGAGAACTGTGAATACGGAGCAGAGAATTGTTAAAGCTGGGGAAGGACATGTGCGAGTGGTGGAGAGGGATGACGGACCAGGGATAGCGGAGACAGATGTGAGAGTGTGGAGGTTGAGGAACCTCTAGTCCCGCATAGAGGGTAGCGGTTTTTTGGTGTAGTGCTGTGATAGTAGGGTTGGGAGAGGCAGCTAATAACTGGGAGAGACCTGTGACGGCGGTCTAGAGGCAGCTGTTAATGTGGGGAGGGGGCTGGAGTGTGAAAGGTAGGGGCTAGTGAGACTGTATTGCTGCCGAGGCTTCTGAGACCCGGGAGTAAAGTTACCAGTGGGACTGAAGTGGGTCAGAAACTTGTAGGAGCTGTGGAGAAACTTGACGATGCGAACGAGACACTGCAAAAGTAGGGGAGAGGTCCATGAGCGGTTCGGGCGACCAATGAGAACGGGTGGGGAGAAGCATTTGAGAGGGGTGCATAGACCTCTGAGAGTGGTGGGGCGTCCTGTGAGATAAGAACAACATTTATCTTTTTGAAAAAAAGTGTGAGCACTGTTACACTCACTTTATTATCCTGTCCACTTGCTGGAAGAATCGAAGTGCACTGAGGGACTTGGAGGCTCTTCAAGAGCGGAATGTCCATTTGTGGGCAATGGAAGATGAGTTCAGAGTCACAGGGCAGGCGGACAGTTAATGGCCAAAGTAAAAACATGACACTGACATTATCTAACTGGCTTTTTATTTGAAAATTTCCAGGGCTCGCAATTTTTCATTTGAAATATTCAGCAACAAATATATATTGTTTTAAATTAAGCTTCCACAAGTCAGTTAATTGGAGAAAGGAAGAAGAACCTGAGGGAAGAGATCCCAATCCAGCAAAAAGAAGATCCCTCTTTATAATTCACCACAAGCAGTGAAAGGTTTGGAGAGTGCATAAGGAAAAATGCACCCACTGCAACAGACTCCTTTGCAAGAGTTTATAAATGACATTTTTGTTAAATGCTATACCTGCCATTTTTGAAAAACCTTATAAAGGAAATGTTTTGAAAAATATATTATTACTGAGTTTATAATACTCTATGACGGAAATGTTTCGAGTTTTTATACCACCGACATAATTTTAACATTCAGCAACGGCCATGTTTTTGTTTGTTTGCTTGTTTGAAAAGGCAGAAGCCGGTTAGCTGAAGAAAAACCGAATACCCAGAGGGAAAAGATCCCTGTGTGGCAAAAATATGAACCCTCTTTAGAAGGCAACTCGCGCAGTAAAATGAGTGAATACGTTGTTTCCGCTGTTACATCTTGTGAAGATCTTTTGCCACAGTTCATAATGAAAGGCAGATATTGCTAAATTTCATTTTTCTTCGTGAAATGAGAAGAGCATCCTTCAGGCCTGCGATCTTTTAAACCACAATTTTAAGTACAATAAAGTAGTGACCTGATAATGTTAATCCTTCTAATAATATAAACGTCTGCTATTGTTCTCGTAATCACCTTTGATTATCCCTTTGCATAGGTGTTTGAGGAATGAATATTCTTCTCGTTTTGCATGTTGGCTTTTGTAATCAATAAATATTCACACTTTTTTATTTTTTTAATTTTACATCAAGGCCTTTTTTGTTTTTGTAATTGGGAATTGCAGTACTGAAAGGGTAACGCGGGTTTTATCAGAAATGCAGTTTGTTTCACGATGGAGATAAGTGGTAAAATTGAAAATTATAGCTCTGCTCTCCTCTCTCTGTCACATCCATTAAACCCTGGCTTCTCAACATTCCTACCTGCGCTCCGCCCCCACCTTCTGCTTGCGCTCTTGCACCTTTACTTCCTTTTATTTTATCACATGCCCTATTTTCCTTCTTCATGTACAGTTATTTTAGCACATCACTTCATAAGATAGAAACATTAAAGAATCAATAATTCCTCAATCAATCTTGTAATTCTACCCACAAGCTGATCTATAATTTGTTTCCCTTCCCCACAGTTAACTTAGTAACGATTGTGATACTTTCTTGTGAAAAATGTTGCCTCTCCAAATGCACCACTTGTTACCTGTAGCAATGGCAGTGTGGATCAAGTGATCATTATCCTTGACGTGATATTAAGACACATTATAATTGTCTTTTGTAAACAGCTTTATTTCATGCGTCACGTCCCGGTTTGTAATATCCATGCTGTCCGGCCTTTTGCAGTCACTGACGATTCTGTTTGTTCACCGTCAGTTTCACTGTTGATCGATTTGTGACAATTTGTTGCCCGAAGCTGGAAATAAAATATTACAGTGAGAAAGCAATCTGTTTACCCCCTCCGTCTCTGTTCCCCTCTGCCTCTTTCCCCCGTGGAAAATTCCTATCCCGAAAATTGCCCCTCCGCAATTTGATGCCACCCGCAAATTCCATCGCCCTTTAAATTACCCCCCGTGCAAATTTCCTCCACTGGGAATTCCACCCCTGGCTTCTGTTCCACCATGCAAATTCCACCCCCCTCCCAGGCAAATTTCCCTCACGCAAATTTCCATCTCTGTGAATTCCACCCCCCCACACGGAAATTTGGCGCCCTGCAAATTTCCACTCCACTGCAAATCCACCCCCACCCCACCCCCCCCAAATTTCTCCGCCCACCGCATATTTACAACATCACGGCAAATTTCCCCCTAGGAATGTCCACCTCCCACAAATTTCCATACCCGCCCACAAATTCCCCATTCCCACAAATGTTGCCCCCTGCAGATTGATACCACCCTGCAAATTTTCCCACCACTATTTTAACCTCAGCAAATTTCCCCCCGTAAAATTTATCCTACCTTCATAAATTTTCACGTGGCATAATTATCCCCCGTCGCATATTTTTCCCATCCAAAATTTTCCCCCTCTGCAATTTTTTCTCCACACAAAAGTGGTCCCCCTAAGACCATGCCACAAATGCCACCCCGCAAATTCCCTCCACCTGGGAAATGTGCACCCCCGTAAATTACACGCCCAGCAATTTTTTCCCCCGCTAGTTACTCCCCTGCAAATTTTCCCTCCACGCAAATTTATGCCCCCATGGAAAATTCCCCCCTCTGCTAATTTTATCCCAAGCATATTTACTTGCCATAAATTTTAAGCCCGCATATTCTCATTTTTCCTTCTCATTTTTCCAACATAAAATTCCCACCCCAATTTCCCCCCTGCAAATTACACATCCCTGTGAATTGCCTCTCCCACAAATTTTATCCCACTGAAAATTCACTCCATTGCAAATTTGCCCCCCTGAAAATTTCCACGGCTCATCAAATCATTTCCCGAAGCAATCTTTCCACCCCGCAACTTCTCCCCCCAATACAAATTATTGCATCTGCAGATACCCCCCACCCACCGCCCCCCCCCACCCCCACACCCCCACCCCGCAGTTTTCCTCCACTGACAAATTACAACGCCCGTAAATTTGTACACTGCAATTTTCCACCCCCCAGCAAATCTTTACCGGCTGTCAATCTTTCTCCACACCGCAAATTTATCCTCTCCCCTGCAAATGAACCCCCTGCTACTTTAATCCCCCCCACCTCCCGTATATTTACCCCCTGCAATTTTTTCAGAATATTTTTCAAACTTTGTCTATGTTAGTGTCTGTGTTTGTTTTGATGTGTGCTTGCAAATTTGTGTGTTTGTGTGTGTGTGTGTGTTAATGTAAGCGTGTCCGTGTGTTATTCACTCTGTGTAAATCTTGGTGTGTGACTGGGTCTATGCAAACGCTTATGTGTGCGACTTTGTGGGTGTCCAGGCTTGTGTGTTTCTGTGTGTGTTTGTGTGTGTCGGTGTAACTGTGTGCTTTGAAGCTTGCATACATGCAGGAGAGGGCGTGCCTGATTGTCTCAGTTTTTCAGCGCCTGTATTTGAGTTTGTTTGTGTGTCTGCATTTGTTTGAGTACATGTGTGTGTGTGTGCTATACTATGTGGACTTCTTTGTGCGTGTGTGTATATCTGTGTGTGTTCATATGTGTGAGTGTGTTTCTCTTTGGGTTTGAGATTATTTCAGCATCTGCATGTATGTGTGTCTTGGGAAGAGCGCCCATCCACCTGCGTCTTGTGTAGATGGTTGTTATTGTCAACTGCCGTGAATGTATCTAAATGTGTGCGTGCACATGTGTGAGTGTGTGTTTGTTTTTGTGTGTGAATGTGTGTTCCGTGCCAGTGCGTGCTTGTGTGCCTGGGTGTTTCTGTGGCTGTGTGCATGCGTGCTCCACCTGTGAGTGTGTGCGTGTGTTCTGCCTACGTGTGTTTGTGATAGTGTTTGTTTTTCTGTGTATGTGGTTATGTGCACATCCATGCGAGAGATATATTTTGTCGAGTGTTGTGTCTGTGTCTTCGTGTGTGTGTTGATTTTGATGTGTGCATGTTCATTTGCGTTTGTTTGTGTGCATGTTAGTTTGTGTTTGCTTCTGTGTGTGTATGTCTGGCGTGTGACAGGGTGCATGTCTATGCGTGTGTTCATCCATGTGGCCTGCTTGCGTGCATGAAAGTGAGTTCGGAATGGTTGTTTCAGTATATTTGACTGTGTGCACACTTCAGTGTATGTCTGCGCTTTTTTTGTCTGTCTGTGTTTGCGTGTGTGTGTTTGTGTGTGTGTAATTTAAGGTGTGAATCTGTGAGTGTGTGTGTGCTACTGCATGTGTGCATGTGTGCATGTGTTTGTGTGTGTGTGTGTGACTGTGTGTTCTCTTTGTGTTTGTGTGCATGCACATGTGGGTTCTCTGTATAAGCGTGTGTCTGTCTTTGTGTTATTGTGTCTGCATATCGGTCTGTGTGAGACTGTGTATTGGCATGCATGAGAATGTGTATGTAAGAGTTTCTAAGTGTTTGTGTGGGTGTGTGTATGTGTGTGTGTGTGTTGATGTTGATGTGCATGTGCATCTGTGTGTGTGTATTTGCATGTCAGTGTGCCCCTTCTCTTCTGTGTGAATAGGATCATCTCCTGCCCATGGATTCGTAGTCACATTCTAGCCTTCAAACTCAAAATTACAGGGGAAAAGGGAGAGAGAAAAGAATTGACTAAAACACAAAGCAAGAATATTTCTATGCAGAATAGCATAGTAAGAGACAAGGATATCACCCCCACCCACCCCCACCACAGTTATACAGTCTCTCAGCAGCATCCAAATACATAAGTATCCCTGTTATAAATTATCAGAGATTGAAACAGCTTGAGAGACGGTTCCCTCTCCCTGTGTTTCTCTATCTATCTCTCCTCCTATCTCATTCACATCTCTGTTGCACTCACTCTCTCTGCCTCTGTCTCTCTCTCTCTTTCTCTCTCTCTCTCTCTCTCTTGTATCTCAGAGATGAAAATTAATCTCGATCGGGGTAATAAACAGACACAACTCACGTGGGTGAAGCCTCTCGCCCATGCCTTACTCTATCCCCCTCTGGAAGAAGTTCCTGTCCTTGTCCTTGTCCCAGACATTCCCGCTTTTGATTCTCACCTTCCAGTTTTCAGAATACAAATTTCTCAGGAGAAAAATAGGTAAAAATGGTTAAAAAGACTACAGCAAGGACATTAAACTGCATAAGCTGAATTACAATGTTTCCCCCTGTCGCCCCACCAGTCTCCAGAACGTGGTAAACTCCATCTTTCAGTTTGGGAAGGGGCTGAAGATTCCTTTGGTACACTTTTTAAAGTCACTGTCCCAGGATTTATTTTTACATGTCATTCTATCTCAGGGGATGTGTGTGGAGGCCGCCAGTGACTACACACTGGAAACACTCAGAACATTTCTCTCCTTCACACACCACCCACCACCCCCTCACATCCCCTCCAGTTTTTACACCTCCACTATCCTCATCTTCCCTCTCTATGTTTCAATCACACCCTCCCTTTTCTCTCTCTGCTCCCTTCTCTCACATTCAGGGTAACAATGGATGCCCCTATCTATCCCCTTGACCCTGTCCCCTCTTTCTGCATCCCTCTTTATGGCTTGTTCTCTGTGTCGATCATTCTGTTTCCTTCCCTCTGTCTCATCTACTCTGCATTGAAATGAGAGATTAAGTGTTTCTGACTCACCATTTAAAATAATGACAAATTACATTGCTATTTCCTGGGCAGTTTTTATTGATTAAAGATTTAAATGCGTACAAAGAGTCATGGAGAGAGAAAGAGGGAGAAAGAGAGAGAGAGAGAGAGAGAGAGAGAGAGAGAGAGAAAGTGTGAGAGAGTGAGAGAGAGAAAGCGAGAGAACCTGGTGGGAGAAAGACACACAGAATATCACACAGGTAAAAACGAAAACTAAAATCAGAACCTCATTAAACTGAAAAATAATCACTCCTGTGTATCTGATTTAACAAATTCCACGTGATTTCACTGTATCTCCACCTTTCTTGTTTTGGAATTATAGCAAGCGTTTAAACAGCTTTAGGTTTCAGATCTTTAATCTCCTCTTTCTCACATACAAAAGGGTTAATCTTTTTGTGACTAAATGCAAGGCCAGGTTAAAAGATGGCTTCATCGATAAGCCAAAACTAGGGTCACTCAGAGAAATAAATTAAACCTCGGGGCAATAAAGAGACACAACACACGTGCTTGAAAGAGAGTTCTGAATGGTTGTGTGCTACTGCATCTGTGCATGTGTGTGTATGTGTGTGTGTGTTTGTGTGTGTGTGTGTGTGTGTGTGTGTGCATGTGTGTGTGCGTGTGTTTGTGTTGTAGTATTCACGTGTGTTAGTATTTTTGCTTAAGGGATTGTTTGCCGGAATGAGAGTGAGTGCATTTGTGTGTTGTTGTGCACATTTGTGAGTGTGTTTGTGTATGTGTACTTGTGTTCTCTGTCTGTGTGTGTGTGTATACGTCTGTGTGGTTGTGAGAATGTGTGTGTGCATGTGTGAGTCTCTCTTTGTTTCTGAGTGTGTGCTTGAGTTTCTTTCTAGGTGTGCGTGGGTGATTGTGTGTGTGTTATTATATGTGTGCTTGTGTTTGTGTGTGTGTGTTTGTGTGTGTGACTGTGTGTGCTCTGTATGTGCGTGTGTATGTGCGTGTGGATTTCTCCTATGTGTGTGAAACTGTGTTTGTGGTACTGTGTCTGTGTTTCGTTCTGTGTGACACTGTGTATGAGCTTGGACGAGAAAGTGTTTGTAAAGTTTGGAAGTGTGTGTGTGTGCGAGAGCTGTTATGTCTGTTTATGTATTGCGAAAGGGATTGTTTGTTTGAACGATTGGGAGTGTGTTTGTATTTGTCTGTGCCCCGGTGTGTGCGTGTGTGTGTGTCTGTGTGTGTGTGTGTGTGGGTGTTTGTTTGTGTGCCTATGCGCTTTCGAGTGTGTGCATGTGTGTGTGATTCTGGGTGCGCATGTGCCTCTGTGTGAGTTATGGTTGTGCTGTGCATGAGTGATTATTGTGTGAGCGATTGTGTGTGTGGGTGTGTGTTTGTATGTGTGTGTGTGTGTGTGTGCGCGCGTGTGCGTGCTGATATGCGTGCGTGTGCTTCTCTGTTTCTTAGCGCTTGTTTGTACAAGTGTAAGTGCATGAGTTTTTCCAAATGCATTTTTTTAGTTTGTGGGTTTCGCTGGCTGGTCCAAGACATATTTCCCATTCCTAACGGTTCTTCAGAAGGGTATGCCTGTGTTCCTGTGTGTGTACGCATTTATGTGTGTGTGTGTGTGTGTTTTTGTATGTGTCTGTGTGTTTGTTTGTGTGTGTGTGTGTTGTGGTACAACAGGAGGCTCGGGTACACGTTACTATCGATTAATCGAGCCATTGCAAGGAGGGACCCACCTCCAGCAGCTTGACTTAGCACTCTGCTAAATTACAAGTTTTAAGCATGTTTATAAATTATTGGTCATGTACAAATCATTATTCAAATTCCACTCTCGTCAACATATCGGTTTACTTTAAACAAACCTGTTTGGCATCTGTTACAAGTTTTCTCCCAGGCAGAGATCTTTACTCCTTATCTAACCTGGCAACATCTCTTCTCCTCTTATCTGTTAAAAACAGTCTGAACCTTGGTTGTTTTTCAACTTAAGTGTCCAGTCTTACTCTTATGACATTTAGGCAATCTTATTTGCAGTCCTCTATGTCCTCTCTGGGTCCAACGATCTTGCTGGTGATTACAAGACCGGAGTGTCTACAAGATTCATCTTGCACTCTTTTAACTGTTAATGTAATGATCTTCTTGGCACTGGCTGCCGTATATTCCAAGTAATTCCCTTAAAATAAATTCTTACTGTAGTCCTATATCCTCCCTAACAGTATCGCCTTTTGGCCTTTGACCTCGTACAAGATAGACAACTACAGTGGCAATTTCCTTCCCTTTACTTACTGCCGCCCATCGATGCCGGTTAAGTATCCAGCTTTGGCACGTAAAATGTACCGGTCAGATCATGTGTATCATCTGCCTCTTCAACTCAGACCTCTGACTTGCTAAATCCATTCTCCTCCTGTTGAAAATTCCATAGCTCCATATTTTTTCGCAACCCATATATCAGCTGAAGTGCATCTAGGGCATGGGAGGTGATCCAAATCTACGGGTGGATCTATACGTTTGACCCCCAATTTCACAGATGCTCCCACCATGTGGAGGAAACTCTCTGCTCAATATAATCTTTTAAGGTAGAAACATGTTGCTGCAGTGCATAGTAAGCGCTATACATTTGCTGAAACTGTCTCTGAATCATATTTAAGTGTGCTGCCAATAAGGAAATTTCAATTCAGCACTGCTTCAAATACTATGTCAGATTCTCCTTACTTTCTGTTTATGAGCCTGTGAATTAGTTTGTGTGCTTGTCTGTTTCCGAGTTTGAGTTTGCAAGTGTGCTAGTGCGAGTTTTTCATAATGCATTTTAATGGGATTTGGGTTTCGCTGGTTAGGCCACAAATAATTGCCAATCCCTCTCTGCCCATCAGTGTGTGCGTGTGTGTGTGTGTGTGTGTCTGTCTGTCTGTGTGTGTGTGTGAGTGTGTGTCTCTTTCTGTATGCATGTGTTTGCAAGCGCTCGTGTGTGTGTGTGTGCTTGCCTATTTCTCAGTGTGTTAAAGTTTGAGTTTTTCTAAAATGATTCCTGTGGGATTTGATAGTCACTGGCACGGCCAGCATTGATTTTCCATCCCTGACTGTCGTTGAGAAGTGTGTGTGTGTGTGTGTGCGTTTCTGTGCATTTGTGCATGTGTGAATGTGTGTGTGCAAGTGAGAGTGCATTTATGCTTATACGTGTGAATGCCTGTGCATGTGACTGGGTGTATTTGTATGTGCCTGTTTCTGTGAAATTCAGAGCCTGCGTGTGTGCAAGATAGTACGTGCATGATTGCTTGAGTGCTCATGTGTGAGTGTGCGTAGGTGCGTGAGTGTGTATGTGTGCATTGCTGAATGTGTATATGCGTGTGTTTGCATGTGTGCATGTGTATTTGTGTTTGCAAGACTCTGCGTTTGTATATGTTTTTGCTCATGAATTTGTTTGTGTGAATTAGTGCAAGTGAGTGTGTATGCCTCTGAGCACGCACGAGCGTGTGTGTGTGGTATTGTGGATGTGTGTGTGTGTGTATGTGCACAATGTTCTGTGTATATGGAAGTGTGTGTGTTTGCATGTGTGTCTTTTCTTGTTTCTGTGTGTGTGCACCTTTGTGATTATATGTGTGCATTTGCCTTTGTGTGTGAGTGGTTGTGTGTCTGTGCTTGAATGCGTGTGCATGTGTTGTTATGTGTGTTTATCTGTGTTGCTGCATGTGTTTTCATTTGTGTGTGTTTATTTGCATTTGCATGCGTGATAAAGTGTTTGTGACTGTTGTTCGTGTGTGAGTGGTCTGTGTGTGTGTTTGCGCGTTTGTCTCTCCATGTATTATTGTGTATTTTCTTCTGTGCGCATATATCTGGTAACGTGACTCGACGTATGTTTATGTGTGTGTTTGTGTGGGTGTCAGCGCTTGCCAGCGTGCAAGGTTGTTTGTGCACGCATATTAAATATTTGAGTGTCTGTGTGTGAGTTTGTGTGAATGTATGCATTTGTGTCAGTGCTGGTGCCAGAGCATTTTTTTGTGTGTTTATACGTGTGCATTTGCGTATGTGCATGTATGTGTGTGTGTGCGTGTGTGTGTGTGTGTGTGTGTGTGATTTCATCTGTGCATGTGTGTGTGTTAATGCGTGTGTGTGTGTGTGTGTGCGTGTTTGCATAGTTGTGTGTGTATTTGTGAGTGGATACTGATGCTTGTGTACGTGCAAGATAGTTTGAGTATGATTTTTTCAGGGTATGAGATTATTTGTTTGCGTTTGTGTGCTCCAATTGTGTTAGTGCATCTTTGTTTGTGCGTTCGCGCATGTGATATTTAGTGTACATGTCTGTGTGTGTGTGATTACTTCTGTGCATGTGCATGTGTGTGCTTGTCAATTTCAGCGTACACGTGTGTTTGTATTTGTGTACAAAATTGATCGTGCACAAGAGCGTGAATGCATCTGTGTGTGTCTGCATAAGTGTGGATGTGTGTTAGCATTTGTGCGTCTTTGTGCGGGTGTGTGCATCTGTGTTCTGCGCCTGTATGTGCATGTTTGTGCACGTTTGTGTGTGTAAGTGTGTGTGTGTATGTGTTTGCGTGCGTGTGTGCATCTTTGATTACTTCGGAGTATGAGCGTGCGTGCGTTTTCGGGTGTGCATATATAATTGTGCTAGTGTGCGTGCATGTAAATTTGTGTTGTGTGCTTCTGTGTGTGTACGTCTATTTGTGTGCCTAGGCATTTGTGAATGTCTTTGTTCATGTGGGAGTTGGCTCTTGCATGCGTGCAAGAGCGTTTGTGAATGATAGTTTCAGTGTGTGTACCTGTATGTGCATTTGTGTAAATGTGCGCATTTATGTGAGTGTCTGTGCTTCTGCACGTTTGTCTGTGACATTGTGTGAATGTGTGTGTGTGTGCCATTGTCTGTGCGAATGTGTGTGTGTATGTGTTTGTGTGTGAATGTCTGTTCAGTATTTTTATGTGTGTGTATGTGTGTGTGTATGTGTATGTGTGTGTGTGCTTGTGTTTGTCTGTCTATGTGTCCATGTCTATGAGCTTCTGTGCGCATATATCTGTTAATGTGCTTCGACGTATGTGTATGTGTGTGTTCCTGTGGTTGTCGTCAATTGCCAGCGGTCAAGGTTTTTGCTTGATTTCTAAATGTTTGAGTGTCTGTGTGTGAGTTTGTGTGAATGTGTGCATTTGTGTGAATGTCGGATTGTGAGTGTTTTTGTATGCATTTGTTTGTGTGCATGTATACGCGCCCGTGTGTGTGTGTGATTGAATCTGCGCATGTGTGTGCGTGCATCTGTGTGTGTGTGTGTTCGTGTTTGCATATTTTTGTGTGTGTGTGTGTGCATTTTTGTGTGTGTCTTGCTGGCGCTTGTGTGCATGCAAGATAGTTCGCGCAGGATCGTTTCAGTGTATGTGAGTGTGTGTTTGAGACTGTCTGTATGAATTTGTGTTAGTGCATCTTTGTGCATTCGCACATGTGTTATTTTGTGTAAATGTGTGTGTGTACGTGCGATTACTTATGTGCATGTGTGTGCATGTGCATTTATGCATGCACGTGTGTTTCTATTTGTGCACAAAATTGCTCGTGCACATGAGTGTATCTGTGTGAGTGTGTGCATATGTGTGCGTGTGTGTTAGCATTTGTGTATGTTGGTGTAGGTTTATGCATGTGTGTTCTGAGCTTGTATGTGCATGTATGTGTGTGTGTTTGTATGCATGTGTGTGCATGCGTGTGTGCATCTTTGTGCGCTTTGGAGTACAAAAGTGCGTGTGTTTCTGGGTGTGCATGTGCAATTGTGCTTGTGCGCATGCATGTGAATGAGCGTTGTGTGCTTCTGTGCTTAAGTCTGTTTCTCTGACTAGGCACATGTGAATGTCTGTGTTTCTTTGGGAATTGCTGCTTGTGTGGGTGCAAGAGCGTTTGTGAATGAATCTTTCAGTGTATGTACCTGTATTTGCATCCGTATATATGTGCACATTTATGTTAGTGTCTGTGAGTGTGAACGTTTGTTTTGGACAATATGTGTGTTTGTGTGTGTACCATTGTCTCTGTGAACGTGTGTGAGTATGTTTTGTGTGTGCATGTGTGGTCGGTGTTTCTATGTCTGTGTGTGCGTGTGTGTATTGTATGTCTGTGTGTTTGTGTGCGCAGTGTTCTGTGCAAATGTATGTGTGTGTGTGATTTTGTGTGTGCATGTGTGTCTTTGCTTGTTTCTGTGTATGTGCATCTTTGTGATTATGTGTGTGCATTTGCCTTTGTGTGTGAGTCGTTTGTGTATGTGTGCGTGAATGTGGTTGCATGAATTGTTATGTGTGTGTATCTGTGTTGCTGCGTGTGATTACGTTTGTGTGTGTTTCTTTGCATTTGCGTGCATAATAATGTGTTTGCAAATGTTGTTGGTGTGTGAGTGCGTCTGTGTGTGTGTGTGCGCACGTTTGTCTGTCTATGTAGCTATGTGTATGTGCTGTTGTGCGCATACATCTGGTAATGTGACTCGACGTATGTGTACGTGTGTGTTTGTGTAGGTGTCGGCACTGGCAAGTGTGCAAAGTTCTTTGTGCATGAATGTTAAATGTTTGAGTGCCTGTGTGCTTTTGCGTGAATGTGTCCATGTGTGTGAGTGCTGGTGCAAGAGCGTTTTTCTGTGTTTATACGTGTGCATTTTTGTGTGTGTATGTATGTGTGTGTGATTGCATACTGGTGTGTGTGTGTGTTTGTGAGTGGTTGTTGGCGCTTGTGTGCTTGCAAGACAGTTTCAGCATGATAGTTTCAGTGTATGAGAGTATGTGTTTGCGTTTGTGTGTCTGCAATTGTGTTAGTGCATCTTTGTGCATTTGCGCATGTGATATTTTGTGTACATGTCTGTGTGTGTGATTACTTCTGTGCATGTGCATGTGTGTGCTTGTGCATTTAAGCATGTATATGTGTTTGTATTTGTGTACAAAATTGCTCGTGCACAAGAGCATGACTGTGTCTGTGTGAGTTTGTTAAAATGTGGGTGTGTGTTAGCTAATGTGTGTGTTCGTGTGGGTGTGTGCATGTGTGTTATGCGCCTGTATGTGCGTGTTTGTGTGTGTATGTGTGTGTGTGTATCAGTGTGCATGTGAGTGTGCATCTTTGTTTGCTCCGGAGAATGAGTGTGCGTGCATTTCCAGGTGTGTATGTCCAATTGTGCTTGTATGTGCATGTAAATTAGTGGTATGTGCTTCTGTGTGTGTACATCTGTCTGTGTGACTAGGCATATGTGAATATCTTTGTTTCTGTGGAAGTTGGCGCTTGCACGTGAAAAGAGCGTTTGTGAATGATAGTTTCAGTGTGTGTACCTGTATGTGCATTCGTATATATGTGCGCATTGATGTTAGTGTCTGTGCTTGTGCACATTTGTGTGTGACATTATGCAAATGTATGTGTATGTGTGTGTGTGTGATTGTCTCTGCGAATGTGTGTATGAATGCGTTTGTGTGTGCATGTGCGTTCAGTGCTTTTATGTTTTTGTGTGTGTGTGTGCATGTTACGTATGTGTATGTGTGTTTGTGTGTGTGCGTGTTTGTTTGTCTAGGTACTTATGTTTATGTAGTTCTGTGCGCATATATCTGTTAACGTGCTTCGACCTATGTGTATGTGTGTGTTCCTGTGGTTGTCAGCGATTGCCAGCGGGCAAGGTTTATTCATTATTTTTAAATGAGTGTCTGTGTGTGAGTTTGTCTGAATGTGTACATTTTTGTGAATGTTGGGGTTTGAGTGCTTTTGTGTGTTTATACGTGTGCATTTATGTGCGTGCACATATATGTGTGTGTGTGTGTGTGTGTGTATGTGTGTGTGTTTGTTGTAATTGCATCTCCGCATGTGCTTGTGTGCATCTGTGTATGTGTGTGTGTGATTGTGTTTACATATTTCTGTGTGTGGGTGTGTATTTTTATCTGTGGGTTTTGGCGCTTGTGTGCATGCAAGATAGTTCACGCATGGTTGTTTCAATGTATGAGAGTCTGCATTTGCAATTGTCTGTTTGCTTTTGTGTTAGCGCGTCTTTGTCTGTGCATTTGTGCATGTGGTATTTTGTGTACATGTTTGTGTGTGATTACTTCTGTGCATGTGTATGTGTGTGCATGTGCATTTATGCATGCACGTGTGTTTGTATTTGTGTTCAAAATTGCACGTGCATATGAGCATGTGAGTGTGTGCATATTTGTGCGTGTGTGTTAGCGTTTGTATGTGTTGGTGTGGGTGTGTGCATGTACGTTCTGTGCCTGTATGTGTGTGTATCTGTGTGTGTATGAGCGTGTTTGCATGCATGTGGGCATATTTATGTGCTTCAGAGTATGAGCGTGCGTGTAATTGTGGGTGTGCATGTGCAATTGTGCTTGTGCGCATGCATGTGAATTAGCATTGTGTGCTTTAGTGTGCGTAAGTCTGTTTGTGTGACTAGGCACATGTGAATGTGTGTGTTTCAGTGGGAGTTGGCGATTGTGCGGGTGCAAGAGCGTTTGTGAATGATTGTTTAAGTGCGTGTACCTGTTATTTGCATTTATGTGTATGTGCGCATTTATTTTCGTGTCTGTGTGTGTGCACATTTGTGTGGGACATTATGCAAATATGTGTTTGTGTGTGTGTGTGTACCACTGTCTCTGTGAATGTGTGTGAGTACGTTTTGTGCGTGCATGTGTGGTCAGTGTTTCTATGTTTCTGTGTGTGTGTGTGCATGCGTTGTATATCTGAATTTGTGTGTGCAGTGTTCTATGTAAATGTATGTGTGTGTGTGATTTTGAGTATGCATGTGTGTCTTTGCTTGTTTCTGTGTATGTGCACCTTTGTGATTATGCGTGTGCATTTGCTTTCGTGTCTGATTGGTTGTGTGTATGTGCGTGAATGTGTTTGCATCTGTTGCCAAGTGTGTATATCTGTGCTGCTGCGTGTGTGTACCTTTGTGTGCGTTTGTTTGCATTTCCGTGTGTGATAAAGTGTTTGAGACTGTTGTTCGTGTGTGAGGTCATCTGTGTGTGTGTGTGCGCGTTTTTCTGTCTATGTATCTATGTGTACGTGCTTCGGTGCGTAAATATCTGGTAACATGACAGGAGATATGTGTACATGTGTGTTTGTGTTGCAGTCGGCGCTTCCAAGCGTGCAAGTTTGTTTGGGCATGATTGATAAATGCTTCAGTGTCTGTGTGCGATTTTATGTGAATGTGTGCATTTGTGTGAGTATTGGTGTGTGAGCATTGTTGTGTGTTTATACGTGTGCATTGGTGTGTGTGCATGATTATGTGTCCGTGTGTGTGTCCGTGTCCGTGTGTGTGTGTGTGTGTGTGTGTGTGTGTGTGTGTGTGTGTGTGTGTGTGTGTATGATTGCATCTGCGCATTTGTGTGTGTGCATGCGTGGGTGTGTGTGCATGCATGGATGTGTGTGTTTGTGTTTATATATTTATGTGTGTGTGTCTGTGTGGGGGGGGGGGCAGCGGTGAAGGTACTTCGGGCATAATTGTTTCAGTGTATTAGAGTCTGTGTTTGTGATTGTTTGTCTGCATTTGTGTTAGTGCATCTTTGTCTGTGCGTTTGTGCATGTGATATTTTGTGTACATGTTTGTGTGTGATTACTTCTGTGTATGTGCATGTGCGTGCGTGTGCATTTAATCATGCACGTGTGTTTCTATTTGTGTAAAATAATGCTTGTGCACATGAGCTTGTATGCGCCTGTGTGAGTGTGTGCATACGTGTGCGTGAGTGTTAGCGTTTGAGTGTGTTTGTGTGGGTGTGTGCATGTTTGTTCTGTGCCTCTATGTGTGTGTTTGTGTGTGTGTGTGTGTGTGTGTGTGTGTGTGTATGTGTGTGCGCGCATGTGTGCATCTTTGTTTCCATCGGAGTATGAACGTGTGTGTGTTGCCGGGTGTGCATGTACAATTGTGCTTGTGTGCGTGCATGTAAATTAGTGTTGTGTGCTTCTGTGTCTGTACATTTGTTTGTGTGACTACGCATATGTGAATGTGATGGTTTCTGTGGGAGTTGGTGCTTGCATGCGTGCAAGAGTGTTTCTGAATGATAGTTTCTGTCTGTGTACCTTTATGTGCATTCGTGTATATGTGCGTATTTATGTGAGTGTCTTGGTGTGTGCACGTTTGTGTTTGACATTATGCAAATATGTGTGTGTATTTGCCATTGTCTCTGTGAATGTTTGAGGGTATGCATTTTAATGCGCATGTGCGGTCAGTGTTTCTATGTTTGTGTTTGTGTGCGTGTCTGTTTGTGTGCATCTGTGTATGTGTTTGTGTGTGTGTGTGTGTGTGTGTGGCCATGTGTATTTGTCAGTCTATGCACCTATGGGTATGTGCTTCTGTGCGCATATATCTGTCCACGTATGTGTATGCTTCTGTTTTTGTGCTAGTCGGCGCTTGCCAGCGTTCAAGGTTGTTTGTGCACGATTGCTAAATGCTTGAGTGTCTGTGTGTGAGTTTGTGTGAACGTGTGCATTTGTGTGTGTGCATGTATATGTGTCTGTGTGTGCACGTGCGTGTGTGTGTTTGTGTTTGTATATTTTTATGTGTGTGTGTGCATGTGTGGCGCCTGTGTAAGCGTGTGGGGGGTGGGGGTGCTGGCACTTCTGTGCATGCAAGGTAGTTCGAGCATGATTGTTTCAGCGTATGTTAATCTGTGTTTGTGATTGTGTGTCTGCATTTGTGTTAGTGCATCTTTGTCTGTGCGTTCACGCACTTGATGTTTTGTGTACGTGTCAATGTGTGTGTGTGATTACTTCTGTGCATGTGCATGTGTGTGCATCTGCATTTAAGTGTATACGTGTGTTTGTATTTGTGTACAAAATGCTTGTGCGCATGAGCGCTTATGTGTCCGTGTGAGTGTGTGCATATGTGTGCGCGTGTGTTAGCTTTCGTGTGTGTTTGTGTGAGTGTGTGAATGAGTGTTCTGCGCCTGTATGTGCGTGTTTGTTTGTGTGGGTGTATGTGCATGTGTGTGTGCATGTGTGTGTGCACTTTTGTTTGCTTCGGATTATGAGCATGCGTGTGTTTCCGGCTGCGCATGTAAAATTGTGCTTGTGTGCGTGCATGTAAATTAGTGTATTGTGCTTCTGTGTGTGTATGTCTGCTTGTGTGACTAGGCGTATGTGAATGTTTTTTTTCCTGTGGGAGTTGGCGCTTGCATGCGTGCCAAAGCGTTGGTGAATGATAGTTTCTGTGTGTATACCTGTATGTACATTCGTGTATATGTGTGCATTTATGTGAGTGTCAGTGCATGTGCTCGTTTCGGTGTGACATTATGCGAATATCTGTGTGTGTGTGAGTGTGTGTCATTGTCTCTCCGAATGTATGTGTGTGTATGTTTTTGTTTGTTCAGTGTTTCTATGTTTCTGTGTGTGTGCATGTGCGTGTGTGTATGTGTGTGTGTGTGCGTGTGTGTGTGTACGCGTGTTTGTCTGTCTATGTACCTATGTGAATGTGCTTCTGTGCGCATATATCTGCTAACGTGCTTTGTCGAATGTGTATGTGTTTGTTTCTGTGGGTGTCGGCGATTGCCAGCGGTCACGGTTGTTTGTGCATGATTTCTAAATGATTGACTCTCTGTGTGTGAGTTTGTGTGAATTTGTGTATTTGTGTGAGTTTTGGATAGTGAGCGCTTTTGTGTGTTTATACGTCTGCATTTGTGTGTGTGCACGTAGGTGTGTGTGTGTGATTGCATCTTTGCATGTGTGTGTGTGTGAATGTTTGTGTGTGTGTTTGTGTTTGCATATTTCTGTGTGCGTGTGTGTTCTTCTTTTTGTGTGTGGGCGCCGGCACTTGTTTGCATGCAAGATAGTTTGTGCATGATTGTTTCAGTGTATGAGAGTCTGTTTTTGCGATTGTCTGACTGCATTTGTGTTAATAAATCATTGCCTGGGCGTTCGCACATGTGATATTTTGTGTTAATGTGTGTTTGTGGTTACATCTGTGCATGTGCATGTGTGTGCGTGTGCATTTAAACATTTACATGTGTTTGTATTTGTGTACAAAAATGCTCGTGCATATGCGCGTGTCTGTGTGAGTTTGTGCATATGTGTGCGTGTGTGTTAACATTTGTGTGTGTTGGTGTGGGTGTGTGCATGTGTGTTTTGTGCCTATATGTGCGTGCATGTGTTTGTGTATGTATGTGTGTGCATGTGTGTGTGCATCTTTGTGTGCCTCGGAGTATGAGCGTGCGTGCCTTACTGGTTGTGCATGTGCAATTGTGCTTGTGTGCATGCATGTGAATTAGCATTGTGTGCTTCTGTGTGCGTAAGTCTGTTTGTGTGACTAGGCACATGTGAATGTTTGTGTTTATGTGGGACTTGGTGTTTTCGTGGGTGCAAATGCGTTTGTGCATGATTGTTTTAGTGCTTGTACCTGTATTTGCATTCATCTATATGTGCGCATTTATGTGAGTGTCTGTGTGTGTGCACATTTGTGTGGGACATTATGTGAATGTGTGTGTGTGTACCATTGTCTCTGTGAATGTGTGTATCTTTTGTGCTGTGCATGTGTGGTCAGTGTTTCTATGTTTGTGTGTGTGTGCCTGTGTGTGTTGTATGTGTGTGTGTGTGTTTGCGAAGTGTTCAGTGAAAATGTATGTGGGTGTGTGAGTTTGAGTATGCATGTGTGTCTTTGCTTGTTTCTGTGTATGTGCACCTTTCTGATTACATGTGTGTGCATGTGTAGCTATGTGTGTGCATCTGTGCTGCTGCTTGTGTGTGTTTATTTGCATTTGCGTGTGTGATAAAGTGTTTGTGACTGTTGTTCGTGTGTGAGTGCGTCTGTGTGTGTGCACGTTTGTCTGTCTATGTACCTATGTGTATGTGTGTGATTACTTATGTGTATGCGCATGTGTTTGCGTGCGCATTTATGCATGCACGTTTGTTTCTAATTGTGTACAAAACTGTCCGTGCGCATGAGCGTGTCTTTGTGAATGTGTGCATATGTGTGTGTGTGTGTTAAATTTTGTGTGTGTTTATGTGTGTATGTGCATGTGTGTTCTGTGCCTGTATGTACATGTGTGTGGGTGGTGTGTATGTGTGTGTGTGTGTGTGTGTGTGTGTGTGTGTGTGTGTGTGTGTGTGTGTGTGTGTGTGTGCGCGCGTGTGCATGCGTGTGGGCATCTTTGTGTGCTTTGGAGTATGAGCGTTCGTGTCTTTGTGGGTGTGCATGTGCAATTGTGCTCGTGTGCATGCAAGTGAATTAGCATTGTGTGCTTCTGTGTGTGCACGTCTATTTGTGTGACTATGCATATGTGAATGTGTCTGTTTCTGTGGGTGTTGATGCCTGCGTGTGTGCAAGAGCCTTTGTTAATGATTGTTTCAGTGTGTGTAGCTGTATTTGCATTCGTGTATATGTGTGCATTTATGTTAGTGTCTGTGTGTGTGCACTTTTGTGTGTGACATTATGTGAATATGTGTCTGTGTGTGTTTGTGTGTGTGCCATTCTCTCTGTGAATGTGTGTGTATGTGTTTGTGTGTGCATGTTGTTTTCAGTGTTTCTATGTTTGTGTGTGCGCGTGTGCGTGTTTGTAAGTGTTTGTGTGTGCGTGTCTGTGTTTGTGTGTGCGTGTGTGGTCATCTTTTCTGCTTCGAGGCATGAGCATATGTTTTTTTTAATGGTTGCACATTAATGTTTGTGTGCGTGCATGAAATCTTTTTGTGATTGTACTTCTGTCTGTGTATTTCTGTGTTTGTTATTAGGCATAAGATGATGTATGTGTTTCTGTGGACGTTGGTGCATGAGTCTGTGCAAGACAGTTCGGGAATGACTGTTTATGTGTGTATTTCTGTGTGTACATTTGTGTGTATGTGTGAAATTGTGTGAGTGTCTATGTGTCTGTGCGTGTTTGTGTGCGTCATTATGAGAACATGTAGGTGTGTGTGTTATTGTCTCTTTCCAAGTGTGTGTGTGTGTGCATGTATGTGTGCAGATTTCCACCTGTGTTTTTGTTTTTATGTACGGGGTTGTTCATCTGAATGAGTGTGAGCTCACCTGTGTGTCTATGCACATGTGTGAGTGTGATTTTTGCTGTGCTTGTGTGTTTTGTGTCAGTGTATGTGTGTGTACGCGCGCGTGTGTGTGTGTGTGCCTATGTGTATGTGTGCGTGTGTGTATTCCATGTATGTTTGTTTGTGTGTTTCTGATACTGTGTCCATTTTCCGCTATTGTGTTTCTGTGCATTGCTGGGACGAGGAATTGTTTGCCAGCCTTTGTGTGCGTGTTTGTGTGTGTGCGTGTGGGTGTGTGTTTATTGATTTTGATGTGTGCATCTTTATGTGTATGCTTGCATGCAAGTAAGTGTCTGCCTGTGCTTCTGTGCACATATGCCTGTGCTTGTGACTGGGTGAATGTACATGTGTGTGGGTGTGTTTCTCTGGGTGTTGGTGCCTGAA